>NC_092790.1:36925810-37018310 GCF_047496795.1 Chiloscyllium punctatum | reverse complement strand
GCACGTGCCCTCCCCCTCGCCGTGTGTCTGCTTGTCCCTCCTTCCCTGTGTGTGTGTGTCCCTTCCTCGCTCTGTGTGTGTACGTGTCATATCCTCACTGTATGTGTTTGTGTGTCCCCCCTTCACTGCGTGTCCCTCACTCGCTGTTTGTGTGTGTATGTGTCTCTCTTTCGCTGTGTGTGTGCATGTCCCTCCCTTGCTCTGTGTGTGTGTGTGTGTGTGTGTCTCCCTCCCATGCTGTGAGTGTGCGTGTCCCCCTTGCTGTTGTGTGTGTGTGTGTGTGTGTGTGTGTGAGTGTCCCGCCCTCACTGTGTATGTGTGAGATCTCCCCCTTTGCTGTGTGTGTGTGTTTGTCCCTCTTGCTGTGCGTGTGTGTGCGTGACCCTCCCTGGCTGTGTGTGTGCGTGTCCCTCTCTTGCTGTGTGTGTGTGTGTGTGTGTCCCTTTAGATGTGCACGCGTGTGTGTGACCTTCCCTCTTGTGTGTGCATGAGTCTCCCCCTCGTTGTGTTTGTGAATGTCCCTCTCTTGCTCTGTGTGTGTGTGTGTGTGTGTGTGCGTGCGCGCGCCCCTCCCTCACTGTGTGTGTCTCTCGCTCACTGCGTGTGTGTATGTGTCCCTCCCTCGCTGTGCGTGTGTGTGTGTGTGTCCCCCTCCCTCGCTGTGTGTCTGCAGGTAACCCCTTCACTGTGTGTAGTGCACGTGTCTCTCCCTCGCTGTGCGTGTGTGTGTCCCTCCCTCGCAGTGTGTCTGCGGGTAACCCCCTCACTGTGTGTGTTTGCGTATCGCTCCCTCGCTGTGCGTGTCCCTCCCTCGCTGTGTGTGTGTGTGTGTATCTGTGCATGCCCCTCCCTCACTTTGCATATGTGTGTCCATCCCTTGTGTGCATGTGTGCATGTCCCTACCTTGCTCTGTGTTTGTGTGTGTATATGTGCGTGTCCCTCCCTCACTTTGGGTGTGTGTGAATGTCCGTCCCTTGTGTGCGTGTCCCTCCCTCGCTTTGCATGTGTGTGTGCGTCCGTCCCTTGTGTGCGTGTGTGCATGTCCCTCCCTTGGTCTGTGTGTGTATATGTGCGTGTCCCTCCAGCGCTTTGCGTGCGTGTGTGTCCGTCCCTTGTGTGTGAGTGTGTGACCAGCTTGCTGTATGTGTGTGTCCCACCCTTGCCATGTCTATGTGTGTCCCCTCTAGCTGTGTGTGCGTGCCCCCACTCAATTTCTGTGCACATGCCCCCCCCTCGACGTGTGTGTTTGTCCCTCCTTCGCGGTGTGTGTGTGTCCCTCCTTGCAGTGTATGTGCGTCTCCCTCCCTCGCTGTGTGTCTGCGTGTATTCCCCTCACCGTAAGAGTGTGTGTTTGTCCCTCCCTCGTTGTGTGTGCGCGTCTCTCCCTTGCTCTGTGTTTGTGTGTGTGTATGTGTGCGTGTCCCTCCTTCGTTTTACGTGTGTGTGTCCCCGTCCCTCGCTGTGTGTATGTGCACGTCCCTCCCTCGCTGTGTGTGTGTGTTCCGGTCCCTCACAGTATGTCTGTCTGTATTCCCCTCACTGTGTGTCTGTTTGCGTGTCCCTCCCTCACTTTGCATGTGTGTGCCCCCTCTCAATTTATGTGCACATGCCTTCCCCCTCACGGTGTGTGTGTGCGTGTCCCTCCCTCGCTGTGTGTGTGCGTATCCCTCCCTCGCTGTGTATTTGCGTGTCGCTCCTTCACTGTGTGTGTGTGTGTCCCTCCCACGGTGTGTATCTGCATGTCCCCTCCCTCAGTGTGTGTCTCAGCGTGTCCCTCCCTCACTGTGTCTGTGAGTGTGTGTGTGTGTGTGTCCCTTCGCTGCATGTCTGTGCGTGTCCCTCCCTCGCTGTGTGTGTGTGTCCCTCCCTCCCTCAGTGTGTGCACGTGTCCCGACCTCACTGTGTGTGTGTGCGTGTCCCTTCCTTGCTGTGTGTGTGTGAGTGTGTGTCCCTCTCTCGCTGTGTGCGTGTGTCCCTCCCTCGATTTGCGTGTGTGTCCCTCCCTCGCTGTGTATCTGCGTGTATCCCCTCACTGTGTGTGTTTGCATGTCCTTCCCTCGCTATGAGTTTGCGTGTATCCCCCTCACTGTGTGTGTGTGTGTGTGTGTGTGCATGTCCTTCCCTTGCCATGTGTATGCGGGTATCTCCCTCACTGTGTGTGTTTGCGTGTCACTCCCTTGCTGTGTGTGTGTGTGTGTGTGTGTGTGTGTGTGTGTGTCCGTGTCCAAAATTTGCACCATCAGTTAATTGGCCATCATAAATTGACTGTGGTATTCAGGAATGTGTGGTTTAAGTAAGTTCACCATGAGAAATGCAGGGTTTAATGTATAGGTAGAGGGGTGGGTCTGGGTAGGATGCGCTTCAGAGTTTTGGAATGGACTGGTTGGGCCGAATGGCCTGGTTGCACACGATGGCGATTCTATTCAGGTTATTGTCCAGCCCTGTCAACCATCCCCGTCTCTTACATCTTGCCTTATCACCAATATTCCCCTTAACACTGTAATCTCCTCCAGACTCTAAAATACTCCTTGGCGATGTAACCTTCTCCAGCCCTTACAAAGATCGATATGTCTGTCACCTCTTCCTGCTTTTAGAACCCTCCCTATAACTATGACCATTTGGTACAGCACTCCCAATCATTGTTCCCTCTTGAAACTCCCATGAACATTTGTGTCTCTGAAAACTTATCTGGACTGTCTCAACTTCCCTTTGACAGTTACGTGCTGAGACCTGCTCTATATCAGTGAAGTAATTAAGTCTTGGCAACACTCACTGTTATAATCTCCCTCCAGCCTTACAGCACCGAGGATCTGTAGAATGTCTTTTCAACTTGACAGCCATCTCTGTGTCTGTAATCTCCTCTACTCCCCATAATACATTCTCTCTGAGCTCCTCTGTAGTCCAGTAAACACTCCCTGACACTGTCTTTATCATTGTAACCTTCTCCAAAAACACAACCTTCCCTATCTGTGTAAATCCGTACACCAGTCCCTATCCCTCTCAGCTCCGTCTAACAATACAACCCTCCATGTCTGTGTATCCACCTTCAGTCCCGACTCACCTCCCTATCTGTGTAACCTTCTCCATGCATTTTGCTTCACTCTCTTCAACTGTCCCTGGCAGTGTAACCTCTTCCAGACGCGAAAACTCTCCTCTTTTTGACTTACTCAGACCACACAACCCTCACTATCTATAACCTCCTCCTGTCTGAGAAACCTACCTCTGCAAATTGCTGTAACTCTTGAACTCTCGATAAGCTCCTGCAGCTCTTACATCCCTCACAATCTACCAAACCTCTTCCAGTCCCTAAACACCAACAGTCTGTGGAGACCCGACCACCATCCCTATCAGTGTAATCCTCTCAGGTCTCTGCAGTAATCCTGATCTGTCGAACTCACTCCATGCCTGTTCCTCTCCCAATCCAGTCCCTACAAAACCCACTATCTATTTAACACCCTCCTGTCACTATCACCCCCATGTCAATGTAAGTTCCTCCTGTGTCTCCACCATCTACCCATCTCCATAACCTTGTCCAGCTCTTACACCACTATCTGTTTAAACGTCACCTTCCTCTACAACTTCCTCCTGTTTGTGCTATGCTCCCTTATCTGTGAAACTGTCTCTGACCAAAATTATTAACGCAGTCTCTGAAAAGAAATCCAGATTCCACAGCCTCCATAACCCCCAGAACCTAAGCCTTCCTATGTCTATAAACATCTTCAGTCACGACTCCCCTCCATATCTCTGTTTGTTCTTCCAGCCGATACAAACACCTTTATCTCTGTAATCTGCTCAGCTCCCTAAAACAGTCCCTGTCTGTGATCCAGCCCTGGCCTACAAACATCCTTATCCCTGTAAACTTCTCCATCCCTCCCAATATTCCCATCTCTATGAACCCCTGTCAGCCCTACAGCTCTCCACATTTCTGTAACCTCCTGTGGGTCTATGGTCCTCCCTCCCTGTGAAACCATCTCCAGTCCCCCCATCCCTCCCAGTCTGGATCCTTTCCTCCAGATCAGACCATTGCTGTCTCTGTAAACATCTCCGCCCCTGACAACTCTTCCCATTTGTGTAACCTCGTTCAGACCCCATACTCTCCAGCTTCCTGAATCCTCTTCCTGCATTGCAACCAAAACCATGTTTGTGTAACAATCTCAAGTGCTTAAACCTCCCCAACTCAGTAACCTCTTGCAGTCCTAACAAAGCACCTAAACTGTGAAACCTCTCACTTCCCTACAATCCTCCCTCCCTCCCTCCTCAAATGCCTTCATCACCATGAAACCTCAGAATTACTGAAGCCGACTTTTGGCATTGCAAACCTCCTAATGTCTGCAAAATCCTCCTGTCCTGATATTCCTCTCTATCTCTGTAACCCCCACCACCCTCCAGTGCCCTTCTAGGGAACATGGCAGAGGAGGGAAGATTTCTAAAGTCCGAGCCATGTTACGGAGGTAGAATTCTGGGAATTACAGGTTTGGTCGAATGTCTGTGGTGTGCAGATTATTGGTGAGGACTCTAAAGACAGGATTTATGACTACTTGGAAAACCATAGTTAAATTAGCCACAGTCCGTATGTGTTTGTGAGGGGTCAGGTCATGCCTCACAAACCTTATTGAGTTCTTTGAGGATATGGCAGAATATGTTGATGGCTCATTCAGAAAAGAAGGAAAATTGGGATACAGGGAAATCTGTCTGTCTGGATACAGGATTGGATGGCCCAGAGAAGACAGATGGTGGCAGCAGATGGACAGTATTGAGCCTGGAGCTCAGTGACCAGTGGGGTTCTGTAACAATCAGCTCTGGGACTCTGCTCTCTGTGATTTTTGTAAATGACTTGGATGTGGATGTTGGAGAGTGGGTTAGTCAGTTTGTCAATAACATGAAGGTTGGTGGAGTGATGGGGAATGTGGAGGGCTGTTGTTGGTTGCAATGGGACATTGACAGGATGCAGAGCTGGGCTGGAAGTGGCAGATGGAGTTCAATGTGGAAAAGTGTGAAGTGATTTATTCTGGAAGGTCGAACTTGAATACAGAATACAGGGTGAAAGGCAGAACACTTGGCAGTGTGGACGAACAGATAGATCATGGGGTCTGTGTCCATAGATCCCTCAAAATTGCCACATACGTTGTTAGGGTTGTTAAAAAGGCATATGTTGTGTTGGCTCCCCTTAGAAGGGGATTGACTGTAAGAGCCGTGAGGTTTTACCGCATCTTCATAACGTCCTGGTGAGACCACACTTGGAATATTGTGTTCAGTTCTGGTCCCCTGTTTACAGGAAGGCTGTGCACGTTTTAGAGAGCGTACCCAGGAGATTTAACAAGATGCTGCCTGTAATGGAGGGCATTTCTTATGGAGAAAGGTTGAGGGAGCTAAGGCTTTTTTCATTGGAATGAAGAAGGGGGGGGGCGGGGTGACTTTGTGGAGGTGAACAAGATGATAAGAGGCACAGAGAGAGTGAATAGTCAGAGACTTTTCCTCCTATGTCATAAATGGCTATTACAAGGGGGTGTAATTTTAAGGTGAATGGAGGATGGATAAGAGGAGAGAGAATGGTAGGTGGTTGGATGGACTGCCAATGGTGGTAGTAAAATTAGAGACATCTGGGACATTTAATAGACTCTTGGACAGATACATGGATAATAGTAAAATGAAGGGTATGTAATTTACTTTAATCTTACAGTTGGATAAAAGGTTGGCATGAAATCATGGCCGAAGGGTCTTGGGCTGAACTGTTCTGCGTTCTGTGTTCTGTCTGGTAAACTGGGGAATAAGCTCAGATTAGTGGAAAAGGATTTGGCATTCAGGAGGAGCTAGTGAACTGGATACAAAAATTTGCTTGATGGTTGTAGACAGAGGGTGATGGGAGACATATTGTTTTTCTGACTGGAGGCATGTGACCAGCGGTGAAGTGGGTCCCCTGTTGTTTGTGATTTGGATAAATGGTTTGGATGGGAATATTGGTTTCCTGGTAATTGTTTTAGGTGACACTGAAATTGGTGGGAAAGTGGACAGTGAAGAAAGTTATCTATGATACAACAGGATGGACAGTACTGCTGGGATAGTGGGTTGAAGAATAGCAGATGGAGTTTAATTAGATAAATGTGAAGTGTTCCATTTTGGTGAAATAAGCCAGGGTGGGACTTGTACAGTTAATGTTCGGGCCCTGGGTAGTGTTGTCAGTCAGAGATCCAGTGACCCAGGTACACAGTAAGTGGTGTCACAGGCAGACAGGCCGGTGAAGCAGACATTTGGGATGGTTCCCTTCATTGGGGAGAGCATTAAGAGTAAGAGTTGGGATGTCATGTTGTGGCTGTAAAAGACATTGGTGGGGCCACCATTAAAACATTGTTGATCAGTAGGAAGAACTCATCTGGTTCACTAACCTCCTTTCGGGAAGGACATCAAATATTCTAACCTGGTCTGGCCGACATGTGACTCCAGACCCACAGCAATATGGCTGACTCTGAGCTACCATTTCAGTAATTAGTAGAGGGGTCAAAGAACGTTGGTCCAGGCAGTGACACCCACATCCCATGAATGAATATATAAAAATACCTATGTCGTACCTCTGCAAACAACTCCAGCTGCAGCAATCCGTCCTGGCTTTGTAACACCCTGAGCACTCTCTGTAACACTCTCACCACCTCCAGCACCTTCACCTCTCCCTGTTCCTATTGTGTCAATGAACCCTGACCGTGGTTCCCCTTCCTACAGCCCTCCTCCTGCGAGCAGACCCATTCCAATCCATTAACATTTACTCCTAAAACACTCTCTCACTTCAGGATTACTTTTTGGTGATCTTCTCAGCCTCATAATCTAGTATGATTCCTGTTGACCTGAGTGAGGGATCAGTGGGAATTTCTTGCTGAGGTTTTACTGTTTCAATCGAATGTCCTTTTTTTGAGTGTTTTGCATTGTCCCTTCAAATGTTTTCCACTGTTCATTTACAGCACACATTTCAGTCTGTTTAGCCTGTTTACCTTGGTCAGTTCTCCTCTCACACACATGTCATTGGCTACTTTTGTTTCTAGCTGCAGCTTGTCCTTTCTGTGATTCACTTTAAAACTTTATATTTCTTTAAACTGCACTTTATCATAATTTCCCGAAGGATCTCTCCAGGTGACATTACTCATTCACTAAGTTTCATTACACGGTCGCTCTGCGATAGTTATGTCCCTTAACAGTTGCACAATGTGTTTTTCAAAGAAACACGAAAAAAATTAACCGCAATCCTCTTCCAATATCAATGTTGTCCGTGTGATTGTCCCAGATTATACAAATATTGATGTTTTCCAAAATTATCACAATACCTTTGTTAAAAAATTCCAATGAGTTCCTGTTTAATGCAGTGGTGAGCAATGAAATGCTCTTCGGTGACTAAAACTGTTTTGCTGCTTGTGTCCTTGCCAAGTAGTAGCAAGAATTTACATTCAGACTGAATCTACTTCATGATCTGAGGCCAAATGCTTTCTCTGTAACGCCTTTGTTATCCATTATTGCTAGCGTTGCCCATTTTGCCTGAGTTTGCACAAGATTACGAACCACTGAATATTTTTGTTTACTCTGTATCCATGTCTCCCTGGTGTCTAAATCTTTTTTTATCTCTGTGTCATCAACCTTATTGCAGCAATATTGTCCAATCAAAAAAAATAATATACTTTCTTCCACAATTTTCTGTCACAAATCTATTTGCTGATGTACAATTTTAGTTAAACTCTGTCCCATCCTGTTCCTTTCTGGTTGTCTTCAGCCACATTCCCATGCTGTTCCATTGCTTCACCTTTTCCCTTTGGATTTGGAAAGCTCCTTTCACCTGCATCCTCTCTGTCAGTTTAATGCCCTGTCCGTTAACCTACTGACATGATTGGCCGATTGGCCAGGACACTGATCCCAGCACAGTTCCAGGGGGACCATCCTAATAGCTTTTTTTAAAATCAGGTATGGGATGTGTGAGTCTCTGACTGACCAGCCTTTCTTGCCCAGCCCTAGAAGCCCTTGAGCTGAGTGACTTGCTCAGCCATTTCAGATGGTAATTGAGAGGCAAACCCTTTGCTGTGGGGATATCGTGCAGACCACGTGAGGATGGTCGGATGTCCTTCTCGAAAGGACAAGTGTTTGGATTTGTTGTACATCAGTAATGGTTTCATACTTATTTGTGGATTGTTAATTATTATTTTTAAAATTATTGATTTCAAATGTCTCCTTTTCAGATGGCGGGACTCAATCCTGCCTCCCCTGAACATTAGCTGAGTTTTTGGATACATTCCCTCGCAATAATACCACTAGGCTGTTACTTCGCCTGCTCACTGGGTGCTCATTCCTGAGCACTGATACCAGGGCATCATGAAGCTAAACCCATTCTTCCAACACAATTGTGTGATCCTGACCTCTTCCAGCGATCTGGGACTATTACTTAATATTGCTCCATTTTCCAGATCTCTGTGGAACTCAGTGCCATTCTCCATGTGTAACCCTCACTGCATCTGTTTAATTTCCCATTCTGTCTATTTTTCTGTCTCCTGTAGGTATCCCTGAAAGTCCTGACTCAATAGCTTTCCCAGCTGCTGGGTGGGTCGTCCATCACCTCATTGAACGCAGTTGCTGCCAGAGAGAGACAAAGGGAAAGGAGATCTGGAGTCTTCAATAAATCCAGTAGTGAAGTAAGGTCACCCACAGTGCACAGAGCAAAGAACAATGAGAGGGCTCCAAACATCTGTTAACACAACATGACAGAGATACAGTGCTGGAGGGGAGCACAGTACACACACACACCCCAGGCTCAATCACCATCCCAATGTAAGTTCTGTTATATTAAAACTCACTACTCTGCAACAGTGTATCTATGGCATGTCTTGTGGTCCAGTGTCTTCAATAATTTTTAATTCCTTTAACAGATCCTATCGCTGTAACCTCCTCCCTTCCCGATAGTCCCTCCACATATTTGAAATGTACTGCATTCCAGATTACCATCCCTATCGCTGTAATCTGCTTCAGTGTCTAAAACATGCCTTATCTCGGTAGTCTCCTCCTCCAATAAGGTAAAAACAAGGACTGCAGAAGCTGGAAACCAGAGTCTAGATTAGATTGGTGCTGGAAAAGCACGGCAGGTCAGGCAGCAACCGAGGAGCAGGAAATCGACGTTTCAGGCAAAAGCCCTTCCTCAGGAACAGAGGCCGGGAGCCTGCAGAGTGGGGAGATAAATGAGAGGGGGGTTGGGATGGCGGGAAAGTAGCATAGAGTACAATAGGTGAATGGGTTGGGGAAGAAGGTGATAGGTCAGAGTGGAGGATGGGGAAGGTAGCAAAGAGTACAATAGGTGAATAGGGGTGGGGATGGGGGTGATAGGTCAGAGAGGAGGGTGGAGTGGATAGGTGGGAAGGGGGATAGGCCATTAGGACAGGTCATGAGGGCGGGGCTGAGCTGGAAGGCTGGAGCTGGGGTGAGATGGGGGAAGGGGAAATGAGGAAACTGGTGAAGTCCACATTGATGCCCTGGGGTTGAAGTGTTCCGAGACGGAAGGTGAGGTGTTCTTCCTCCAGGCGTCGGGTGGTGAGGAAGTGGTGGTGGAGGAAGCCCAGGACCTGCATGTCCTCAGCAGAGTGGGAGGGGGAGTTGAAATGTTGGGTCACAGGGCGGTGGGGTTGATTGGTGCGGGTGTATCGGAGATGTTCCCTAAAGTGCTCTGCTAGGAGGCGCCCAGTCTCCCCAATGTAGAGGAGACCGCATCTGGAGCAACGGATACAATAAATGATATTGGTGGATGTGCAGGTAAAACCTTGGATGTGGAAGGCTCCTTTGGGGCCTTGGATGGTGGTGAGTGAAGAGGTGTGGGCGCAGGTTTTGCAATTCCTGCAGTGGCAGGAGAAGGTGCCAGAAAGGGAGGGTGGGTTGTTGGGGGGCGTGGAACTGACCAGGCAGTCACTGAGGGAACGGTCTTTGCGGAAAGTGGAGAGGGGTGGGGAGGGAAATATATCCCTGGTAGTGGGGTCTTTTTGGAGGTGGTGGAAATGGCGGCGGATAATTTGGTTTATGCAAAGGTTGGTAGGGTGGAAGGTGAGCACCAGGGGCGTTCTGTCCTTGTTTCGGTTGGAGGGGTGGGGTTTGAAGGCGGAGGTGCGGGATGTGGACGAGATGCGTTGGAGGGCATCTTTTACCATGTGGGAAGGGAAATTCCGATCTCTAAAGAAGGAGGCCATCTGGTGTGTTCTGTGGTGGAACTGGCCCTCCTGGGAGCAGGTACGGCAGAGGATTTGGGAATAGTGGTTAGGAATTTTGTAGGCGGTAGGGTGGGAAGATATGTAATCTCGGTAGCTGTGGGAGTCAGTAGGTTTATAAAAAATGTCGGTATCAAGTCAATTGTCATTAATCGGGATGGAGAGGTCCAGGAAGGGGAGGAAAATATCAGAGATGGTCCAGGTAAATTTAAGGTCAGGGTGGAAAGTGTTTGTGAAGTTGATGAATTGCTCAAACTCCTCGAGGGAGCACGAGGTGGTGCCAATGCAGTCATCAATGTTGCGGAGGAAGAGGTGGGGAGTGGTCCTGGTGGAACTACGGAAGATGGTCTGTTCTACATAGCCAACAAAGAGACAGGCAGAGCTGGGACACTTACGGTGCCCATGGCTACCCCTTTGGTCTGGAGGAAGTGGGAGGATTTGAAGGAAAAATTGTTAAGGGTGAGGACAAGTTCAGCTAAACGAATGAGAGTGTCGGTGGATGGGTACTGTTGTGGACGTCGGGAGATGAAGAAATGGAGGGCTTGGAGGTCCTGGTCATGGTGAATGGAGGTGTCGAGGGATTGGATATCCATTGTGAAGATGAGGCATTGGGGGCTGGGGAAACGGAAGTCTTGGAGGAGTGGAGGTTGTGAGTGGTGTCTCAAATGAATGTGAGTAGTTCTTGGATTGTGGGATAGGACAATGTCGAGGTAGGCAGACATGATTTCGGTGGGGTAGGAGAATGCTGAGAGAATGGGTCGGCCAGGGTGGCCTGGCTTGTGGATCTTGGGAAGGAGGTAGAACTGGGCAGTGGGGGATCCCGGACAATGAGGTTGGAAGCTGTGGCTGGGAGATCTCCTCCTGAGGTGATGAGGTTCTGTCTGCTCTGGGAGATGGCGGTTTGGTGATGCGAGGTGAGTCCTGGTAGAGGGGGTGTTCGGAACAGGTGTCTTCAAGTTGGCATCATGGCTTCAGCAGTATGGAGGTCAGTGCACCAGACTAGCACAGCACCCCCTGCTGGTTTGATGGTGAGGTCGGTATTGGAGCAGAGGAAGTGGAGGGCTGCACGTTGTGAGGGTGAGAGGTTGGAGTGGGGGAGGGGGTAGATCGGTTGAGGCGGTTAATGTCTCGGTGGAAGTTGGAAATGAAGAAATCGAAGGCAGGTAATAGGCCAGCGCGGGGTATCCAGGTGGATGGAGTGTAATGGAGGGCAGCAAAGGGGTCTTCAGAAAATAGGCGGGAGTCTTCATTGTAAAAGTAAGCTCTGAGGTGGAGGTGGTGGAAGAAGTGTTCGATTTCACGGCGTGTATTAAACTCATTGATGTGTGGACGGAGGGGGATAAAGGTGAGGCCTTTGCTGAGGACTGATCATTCGTCCTCAGTGAGGGGGAGGTCAGAGGGAATGGTGAAAACTCGGCAGGACTGGGAGCTGGGACCAAGCGTAGGTGTGGAGCTGGGGGAGGTGACGGAGCCTGTAACTGGAGTGGGTGTGGTGTTAGGGGGAATGGGGATGGAGTCATGAGCAGGGGTGGGGTTCCCCTCAGGGTTCTGGGGGCAGGGATGGTGACGGTGGGACCTGGGGGGGTGTCAGCAGAATGCAGGTGGGTGGCGTTGGTGGGGGCGGAAGTGGTGGCAAATACAGCTGTGGGGGGGCGTGGAAGTCACTGAGTGTGTGGCATCAGCGATGATGTGAGGGGTGGAAGTGATGTCACTTGTGGTGTATGAGGAATTGTGAGGGACTGAAATGGCATTTACTTTATTTTAACCAATAATTTCCTGTCACAAATCTGTTTGACAATGTCGTATTTTAATTAAACTCAGTCCCTTACTGTTTCTTTCTGTTGGTCTTCATTCACATCTCCATGGTGTTCCAATATTTCAACCTTTCTCTTTGGACTTGGGAATTTCCATTCACCTCAGACCTGTCCCCCTCCTCATCTGTGTCCATTTATAGCACACTGCATAATCCTGGTACCAGAGGAGCCTATCCCAATAAAATAGCTCAGTCTTCCCTGAGTACTGGTAGCAGTGCTCACTGGTCAGAACCACTTCTGATGATACCATTGTATGATCCTGACACCTTCCAGCACACGGCTGATATCACACTGTCTCTCTCCATGTGATATCCCTCACTGTGTGGGTCTAATTGCTGCCTCTGTCAGTGTCTCTCACTCTTGCAGCTACTCTAGATCCTGAGCCAACAGCATTCTCCACTCCAGAGGGAAGCAACTGCACAGGCCAGGGATGGAGACTGAGAATTTCCAGATCACTGTGGGACTCAGTGCCATTCTCCATGTGTACCCTTCATTGCAGCAGTGTAATTTACCATTCTGTCTATTTCTCTGTCTCCTGTAGGTATTCCTGATATCCCTGACTCAGCAGAATTCCCAATATCTGTCTCATCCATCACCACATTGAAGACAGTTGGTCAGCCAGAAAGAGATGGAGAGTGAGATCTGGAGCCTTCAGTAAATCCTGCAGCCGGTAAGATCACTCACAGTAAACAGCACAGGGAGGAGTTAGTGGGCTTTAATTCAGACCCTGAGGGCATGATGTAGGAACAATGCTGGGCAAGGAACATGAGAAAATTCTCAGGCTTCATTATCACCATCTTGTCTGTAAATTCATCTGTTCCACAGAACCCTCCCTATGTCTGTCAGTTTCTCCATTGTCTGTTTCATCGATACCACTTCCCCTATCTCTATCAGCCCCTACAATCCTGCTTATCCCTGTATGCTCCTCATATCAGTAAAACTCTCCATGTTTCTGCCTTTGCCTTTAATCCTGGGTTCTGTCACATCTCTCCTTAACTGAAGAAAAACAACTCTTCAGTTCCTTCAGCCATCCTGGTCAGTGTAGTCCTTTCCAGACCTGAGAAACCTCCCTGTCTTAGTGACTGTTTTGAACTCCTACTACCTTCATGATCTCGGTAACCTTCCCGTCACGACAACAAAAAAGCTCTGTACCTTAGTAACCTCCTCCAGCTGTTAGACTCCTCCTTGTCTCTGGGCACAAAGCAGAGTGACCCTGCTTCTCTCATAAATTAGTTTCTCCATTTCTAATGATGACTATGAACTCTTCCTGTCTCTAAAACGCACTCAGTCTCTGTAAACTCTGCTGGTCCTGATTGATGGAATTTCCTTCGGTAACTACAAACCTTTGTACCTTTAACCTCCTCCAGACGCGACCACACAGTTTATTTCTAAAACCTCTATGAATGATAGAGTCATAAAGATGTACAAGTTGGAAACTGACCCTTCGGTCCAACCCGTCCATGCCGACAAGATGTCCAAATTCAATCTCGTCCCACCTGCCAGCACCTGTCCCATATCCCTTCAAACCCTTCCTATTCATATACCCATCCAGATGCCTCTTAAATGTTACAATTGTACCAGCCTCCACCACATCCTCTGGCAGCTCATTCCATACACGTACCACCCTCTGTGTAAAAGTTGCCCCTTGGGTCTCTTTTATATCTTTCCCCTCTCACCATAAACCTATGCCTTCTATTTCTGGACTCCCTAAACCCAAGGGAAAAGACTTTGTCTATTTACCCTATCCATGCCCCTCATAATTTTGTAAACCTCTGAAAGGTCACCCCTCAGCCTCCGACGCTCCAGTGAAAATAGCCCCAGCCTGTTCAGCCTCTCCCTGTAGCTCATATCCTCCAACCCTGGCAACATCCTTGTAAATCTTTTCTGAACCATTTCAAGTTTCACAACATCTTTCCGAAAGGAAGTCGACCAGAATTGCATGCAATATTCCAACAGTGGCCGAATCAATGTCCTGTACAGCCGCAACATGACCTCCCAACTCCTGTACTCAACACTCTGACCAATAAAGGAAAGCATACCAAATGCCGCCTTCACTATCCTGACGACCTGTGACTCCTCATTCAAGGAACTATGAACCCACACTCCAAGGTCTCTTTGTTCAGCCACACCCCCTAGGACCTTACCATTAAATGTATAAGTCCTGCTAAGATTTGCTTTCCCAAAATGCAGCACCTCGCATTTATCTGAACTTAACTCAATCTGCGAGCTCTCAGCCCATTGGCTCAGCTGGTTCAGATCCTGTTGTAATCTGAGGGAACATTCTTCGCTGTCCACTCCACCTCCTCCAATTTTGGTGTCATCTGCAAACTTACTAACTGCACGTCTTCTGCTTACATCCAAATCATTTATGTAAATGACAAAAAGTAGAGGACCCAGCACTGATCCTTGTGGCATTCCACTGGTCACAGGCCTCCAGTCTGAAAAACAACCGTCCTCCTCCACCCTCTGTCTTTTACCTTTGAGCCAGCTCTGTCTCCAAATGGCTAGTTCTCCCTGTATTCCATGAGATCTAACCTGGCTAATCAGTCTCCCATGGGGAACCTTGTGGAATGCCTTACTGAAGTCCATATAGATCACATCTATCACTCTGCCCTCCTCAATCTTCTTTGTTACTTCTTCAAAAAACTCAATCAAGTTTATGAGACATGATTTCCCACACACAAAGCCATGTTGACTCCCCTAATCAGTCCTTGCCTTTCCAAATACATGTACATCCTGTCCCTCAGGATTCCCTCCAACAACTTGCCCACCGCCGAGGTCAGGCTGACCGGTCTATAGTTCCCTGGCATCTCTTTACCACCCTTCTTAAACAGTGGCACCACGTTTGCCAACCTCCAGTCTTCTGGCACCTCACCTGTGACTATCGATGATACAAATATCTCAGCAAGAGGCCCAGCAATCACTTCTCTAGCTTCCCACAGAGTTCTCAGGTACACCTGATCAGGTCCTGGGGATTTGTTCACCTTTAACCGTTTCAGGACATCCAGCACTTCCTCCTCTGTAATCTGGACGTTTTGCAAGATGTCACCATCTCTTTCCCTACAGTCTATATCTTCCATATGCTTTTCCACAGTAAATACTGATGCAAAATATTCATTTAGTATCTCCCCCATTTTCTGTGGCTCCACACAAAGGCCGCCTTGCTGATCTTTGTGGGGCCCTATTCTCTCCCTAGTTACCCTTTTTTCCTTAATATATTTTTTAAAAACCCTTTGGATTCTCCTTAGTTCTATTTGTCAGACCTATCTCATGTCCGCGTTTGCCCATCTGATTTCCCTCTTAAGTATACTCCTACTTCCTTTATACTCTTCTAAGGATTCACTTGATCTATCCTGTCTATACCTGACATATGCTTCCTTCTTTTTCTGAACCAAACACTCAATTTCTTTAGTCATCCAGGATTCCCTATACTTACCAGCCTTCACTTTCACCCTGACAGGAATATACTTTCTCTGGACTCTTGTTATCTCATTTCTGAAGGCTTCCCATTCTCCAGCCATCCCTTTACCTTCGAACATCTGCCGCCAATCGGCTTTCAAAAGTTCTTGCTTAATACCGTCAAAATTGGCCTTTCTCCAATTTAGAATATCAACTTTTAGATCTGGTCTATCCTTTTCCATCACTATTTTAAAACAAATAGAATGATGGTCGCTGGCCCCAAAGTGCTCCCCCACTGACACCTGCCCTGCCTTATTTGCCAAGAGTAGGTCAAGTTTTGCACCTTTTCTAGTAGGTATATCCACATACTGAATCAGAAAATTATCTTCTACACACTTAAAAAAAATTCCTCTCCATCTAAACTTTTAACACTATGGCAGTCCCAGCCGATGTTTGGAAAGTTAAAATCCCCTACCATACCTACCCTATTACTCTTACAGATAGCTGAGATCTCCTTAGAAGTTTGTTTGGCAATTTCCCTTTGACTGTTGGAGGGTCTGTAATACAATCCTAATAAGGTGATCATCCCTTTTTATTTCTCAGTTCCACCCAAATAACTTCCCTGGATGGATTTCTGGGAATATACTCCCTCAGCTCAGCTGTAATGCTATCCCTTATCAAAAATACCACTCCCCCTCCTCTCTTGCCTCCCTTTCTATCTTTCCTGTAGCATTTGTATCCTGGAACATTAAGCTGCCAGTCTTTCCCATCCCTGAGCCATGTTTCTGCAATTGCAATGCGATCCCAGTCCCATGTCCCTAACCATGCCCTGAGTTAATCTGCCTTTCCCGTTAGGCCCCTTGCATTGAAATAAATGCAGCTTAATTTATTAATCCTACCTTGTCCCTGCCTGTCCTGACTGTTTGGTTCACTTCTGTTCTCAGCTGTACCCATCTCAGTTCAAATTCCCAAAATCTTCCCTGTGATTGTTACCACGTCCCATCTCTGCATTTCTCAAAATCCTTGTAAAGTCCTCCCATTCCTAAAACCCACCCTGCATCTGTTAGCTGTTCCATCTTCCACAACCCTCCCTATCACTGTAAGACAGCCCCCCCTGTCCCACTTACTACAGCCCGCTGCATCACTAAATGCCAGTAGTCACTGTGCATCTCTATAAACTTACTATCTATATAACCTCCTTCAGTCCCCACAGCCCTCACTATCTCCATAAAATCCTTCAGTCCCCACGACTCTCCCTATCCATGTAACCTGAATCATTCCCAACAAACCTCCCTAACTCCATAACCTCCAAAAGGCCCCACGACCCTCCCTATCTCCATAATCTCATCCAGACCCGATGACCCTCCCAGTCAGAGTAACCTCCTTCAATCCCCATGATCCTCCTCATCTTTGCAACCTCCTTCAGACCCAACAGCCCTGCAGATCTCTTTGGCCCCTTTCAGGCCCCACAGCACTCCCTATCTCCATAATGTTCTTCAGTCACCACTGCACTCTCTATGTCCATAATCTCATACAGTCCCCACATCATTCCCTCCTTAATTCCAAAGCCTCTATTACCTGTTGAAACTGTAAGCTACCTTTTTCAGACTGAGAAACAAGAACTCCCATAACCATTTCTGCTCCCAGTCTGAAACCAAACAGTGTCAGCCTGACAGTAGGTCGGGAGCTGAAATGTGTTTGAAATGATATGTCAATATACAATAACTGGACCCTTAGAAACACATTTAATAAAAAGACAATGTGGATTTGAGCCTGTTGGATTGTATTTTTATTGGTGTGAGTATAAATGGCAGAGTAGATACGGGTGAAGGAGTGGCTGTACCGAGGATACGGTGTATTTGAATAATCAGAAGCCTTTACACAAGTTTCAATAAGGGCTAAGGAGTAACTTAGTAGAGAATAGGGCACCTGAACTATCAGGAGGTGGGTGAGCTATTGGACAAGATAGTGTTGTCAGAAGTTACTGTGGAGAAAGACATGGAAGCTCGGGAACTTGGGGAAATAAAGAGTGATGTGTTGGAAAGAATCCTCAACAGAGAAGAGAAAGTGTTGGAGTCTTAAAACAAATAAAGGTTGATCAATCCTCAGTAGCTCATTATGTCTATCCTAGAATATTGTGGGAAGCTAGGGAAGAGGTTGCAGTGTCCCTAACAGAGATATTTATATTATCCACAGACACAATGAGTTACCGGAAGACAGGAAGTTAGCTAACGTTATTCCATCACTTAAGGGTTGCAGGGAAAAGCCAGGAAATTACAATCCCATGAGCCAGTGCTGGGGAAGTTGTTGGAGGAGATTCTGAGAGAACGGAACTACATATATTTGGAAAGGCAAGGGCTGATTAGAGAGAGTCAGCGTGGCTTTGTGAGTGGGAAACCGTTTTTCACAAACTGGGTTGATTCTTCGAGGGGTTGGCCAAGAGATAGATGAAGGCAGAGCAGTCACCGTTGTCTACATGAGCTTCAGCGAAGCATTTGACATGGTTCCAGGGGATGTAGAACATCTAGTCAAGAGGAAGAAGGAAGCTAACCTAAGGTTGAGGAACCAAGGATCAGAAGCAGGGCTCTAGAGAGTTACATGGGGCAGCACGGTGGCTCAGTGGTTAGCACTGCTGCCTCCCAGCACCAGGGACGTGATTTTGATTCCAGCCCCAGGCAATTGTCTGTGTGGAGTTTGCACTTCTCCCCATGTCTGTGTGAGTTTCCAATAGGTGCTTAGGTTTCCACCCACAGCCCAAAGATGTGCAGGTTTGGTGAATCAGCCATGTGTGGTTCAAGAAAGGGAATAGAGATAATCCTGGGAATCACAGACCTGTCAGTCTTCTGTCTGTGATGTGCAGATTATTGGAGAGGACTCTGAGAGACAGGATTTGTGATTCCTTGGAAAACCATAGTTTGATTAGAGGAAGTCAGCATGGCTTTGTAAGGGACAGGTCATGACTCACAAATCTTATTGAATCCTTTGAGAATGTGACAAAACACATTTATGGCTCATTGAGAAAGTACAGAGCATGGGATACAGGGAAACCTGCCTGTCTGGATATAGAATTCCTGGCCCATAGAAGATAGAGGGTGATGACAGATGGAAATCATTCAGCCTGGAGCTCAGTGACCAGTGGGTTTCTGCAGGGAGAGGTTACAGGACTTCTGCTCGTTGTGATTTTATGAATGACTTGGATGTGTGAGTGGAAGAGTGGGTTAGTAAGTTTGCCAATGACACGAAGGTTGGTGGAGTAGTGAAGAGTGTGGAGATCTGTTGTAGGTTGCAACGGGACATTGACTGGATGTAGAGCTGGGCTGAGAAGTGGTAGATGGAGTTAAATCAGGAAAAGTGTGAAGTGATTCATTTTGGAAGGTGAGACTTGAATGCAGAATACAGGGATAAAGGCAGAATACTGGATAGTGTGGAGGAACAGATGGATCTTGGATTTCATGACCTGAGACTTTTTTAATTTTCCACCCAAGCTGATAATGTTGGATAGAAGGAATATGTTGTATTCGCTTTCGTTAGCTGCGGAATTGAGTTTTAAAGCGTGAGGTTATGCTACAGCTCTATACAGCCCTGTTTAGATCCATTTGGAATATTGTGTTCAGATTTCGTCCCTTCATTTCAGGAAGGATATGGAAGCTTTAGAGAGGGTAAAGAGGAGATTTACCAGGATTCTGCCTGGACTGGAGAACATGTCTTATGAAGAAAGGTTGAGGAAACTAAGGCTTTTCTCATTGGAGTGAAGAAGAGTGCGCTGTGACTTGGAAGAGGTGAACAAGATGGTGTGAGGCACAGATAGATTGAGTAGTGAGAGACCTCTTTATTCCATGGCATACATGGTACCAGGGGCATAATTTGAGGGTGATTGGAGGTTGGGTAAGGGGAGAATTCAGATGTAGGTCCTTTACACAGAGAATGATAGGTGGGTGGAACGGGACATTTTAACAGACTCTTGGATAGGCACATGGATGATAGCAAAATGAAGGGTATGTCGGTTAGTTTGATCTGACAGTCGGGTAAAAGATGTGCATGCCATCGTCGCCGAATGGTCTTGTGCTGTACTGTTCTGTGTTCTACGATCCGTATGGTAAACTGGGTAATATGTTCAGATCAATGTAGAAGGATATGGCATTCAGGAGGAGCTAGTCAACTGGATACAAAATTGACTTGATGGTAGGAGACAGAGGGTGATGGGAGACATGTTGCCTTTCTGACTGGAGACATGTGACCAGCGGTGGAGTCGGTCCCCTGGTGTTTGTCATTTTGATAAATGGTTTGGATGGGAATATTGGTTTTGTGGTAAGTAAGCTTCTTGGTTGAAACTGAAATATGTGGCAAAGTGGACAGTGAAGAAGGGTATCTGTGATACAACAGGATGGACAGTACTGCTGAGATAGTGGGCTGAAGAATAGCAGATGGAGTTTAATTAGATAAAGGTGAGGTGTTCCATTTTAGAGAAACAAACCAGGGTGGGACTTGTACAGTTAATGTTTGGGCCCTGTGTAGTGTTGTCAGACAGAGACCCAGGCATGCAGGTAGACAGTTCTTTGAAAGTGGTGTCACCGGCAGACAGGTTGATGAAGCAGGTGTTTGGGATGGTTACCTTCATTGGGCAGAGCATTGAGAGTAAAAGTTGGGACGTCATGTTGTAGCTGTACAGGACATTGGTGAGGCCACCATAAAAGCATTGTTAAACACTAGGAAGTACTCATCTGGTTCACTTACGTCCTTGAGAGAAGAACATCTGACATTCTAACCTGGTCTGTCCTGGACGTGACACCAGACCCACCGCAATATGGTAGACTCTGTACTATACTCAGGGTAATTAGCAGTGACACCCTCATCCCATGAATGAATAAAAAAAATACCTATGTCCCTCCCTACCTCTGCAAACAGCTCCAGCGACAGCAATCCATACCTGCTTTGTAACACCGTTCAGTCCCTGACCCCTCTCTGTAACACTCTCACCACCTCCAGCACCTTCAGCTCTTCCGGTTCCTTTTGTGACATAAAACCTTGACAATTATTCCCTCTTCCATCTGACCTCCTCCTGTGAGCAGACCCTTTGCAATCCCTTTAAAACTTACTCCTAAAACATTCTCTCACTTCAGGATTTTAAGTACTTTTTGGTGATCCTCTAAGCCCGATAATCTAATATGATCCTTTTTACTTGAGTGAGGGATCGATGGGGATTTCTTGCTGAGGATTTGGCTGTTTCAATGGAATGTCCTTTTGTTGATGTTTTACACTGCTCCTTCAAATGTTTTCCACTGTTCATTGACAGGCACATATTTCAGTCTGTATAGCCTGTTTACCTTGGTCAGTTCCCCTCTCAAACTCATGTTATTGGTTATTTTTGTTTCTAGTTGTAGCTTGTCCTTTCTGTGATTCACTTTAAAACTTTATATTATTTTAAACTGCACTTTCTCACAATATCCCAGAGGATCTCTCCAGGTGACATGACTCATTCACTCAGTTTCATCACACAATGGTCGCTCTGAGATAGTTATGTCCCTCGCCAGTTGCACAATTTATTCAAAGCAACACTGAAAGTTCTCTGAAGTCCTCTTCCAATATCACTGTTGTCAGTGTGACTGTCCCAGATATTGTGAATATTGAAGTTGCCGAAAATTATCACAATGTGTTTGTTTAAAAATTCCAATGAGTTCCTGTGTAATGCAGTGATGAGCAATGGAATGCTGTTCGGTGAATTAAAACTGTTCGCTGCTTGTGTCCTTGGAAAGTAGTAGCCAGAATTTACATTCAGACTGACTCTACTTCATGATCTGAGACCAAATGCTTTCTCTGTGATGCCTTTCTTACCCATTATTGTTAGCCTCAGTTTGCCTCAGTTTCTGCAAGGTTGTGATCCATTGAATATTTATGCCCACCTTTTGTTCGCCCTGTAACCACGTCTCTCTGGTGTCTAAATCTTTTTTTATCTCAGTGTCAGAAATCCATCTACCTTATTGATAAGACTTCGTCCATTCAAAAAAAATCATAATTTCCTCTTTCCCACAATTTCCTGTCACAAACCTATTCACTGATGTACAGTTTTAGTTAAACTCTGTCCCATCCTGTTCCTTTCTGATTGCCTTCAGCCACATTCTCATGTTGCTCCATTACTACACCTTTTCTCTTTGTATTTGGAAAGCTCCTTTCACCTGGACCCTGTCCCAGCATCCTCTCTGTCAGTTTAAAGCCCTATCCATAAACGTATAGACATGATTGGTTAGGTCACAGGCCCGAGCACAGTTCCAGTAGGACCATCCTAATGGATTTTTTTATAAATCAGGTAGGGGATGTGGGTGTCTCTGGCTAACCAGCCTTCATTGCCTATCCCTAGCTGCCCATGAGCTGAATAGCTTGCTCGGCCATTTCAAAAGGCAATTGAGAGGCAAACACTTTGCTGTGGGTATGTAGTGCAGACCAAGTGAGGATGATCAGATTTCGTTGTCGAAAGGGCAAGTGCGCAGCACGGTGGCTCAGTGATTAGCGCTTCTGCCTCACCGCACCAGCGTCCCAGGTTCAATTCCAGCCCCGGGCGACTTTGTGGAGTTTGCACCTTCTCCGCATGTCTGCGTGAATTGCCTCCGGATGCTCCGGTTTGCTTCCACGGTCCCAAGATGCGCAGGTCGGGCGAATTGGCCATGCTACATTGCCCCTAATGTTAGGTGTATTAGGTCGAGGGTGATGGGTCTGAGTGGGTTACTCTTGGGTCGAAAGGCTGTTTCCACACTGTAGGGAATCTAAGGGATTGTGTTTTTTGTACATCAACAATGGTTTCATATTTGTTTATGGATTGTTAATTGATATTTTTAAAATTATTGATTTTAAATTCCACCATATCTTATGATGAGATTCAAAACTGCCTCCCCTGAGCACTAACTGAGGTTTTGGACAAATGCGCTAACAATAATGTTATTAGGCCATCACTTCACCTGCTCAGTGGTTGCTCATCCCTGAGCACTGACACATGAAGCTAAACCCGTTCTTCCAACATGATAGTGTGATCCTGAAGTCTTCCAGCACTCCGGTGATATCACTGTCTCTCTCCATGTGGTATCCCTCACTGTGTGGGTCTAATTGCTGCCTCTGTCAGTGTCTCTCACTCTTGCAGCTACTCCAGATCCTGGGCCAACAGAATTCTCCACTCCAGAGAGACGCAACAGTGCAGGCCAGGGATGGAGTTTGGGATTTTCCAGATATCTGTGGGGCTCATTTCCATTCTCCTTGTGTACTCGTCACTGCATCAGTCTAATTTCCCATTCTGTCTATTTCCCTGTCTCCTGTAGGTACTCAGGAAGTTGCTTACTCAATAGACTTCCCAACTGCTGTGTGTCTCATCCATCACCTCATTGAAGATGGTTGGTCAGCCAGAGAGACAAAGGGAAGGGAGATCTGGAGCCTTCAATAAATCCTGGAGTGAGGTAAGATCACTCATAGTGTACAGAGCAGAGAGCAATGAGAGGGCTCCAAACATCGCTGACAAGACATGATATAGATAAGTGCTGGATGGGGAACACAGTATGGACACACCCCATGCTCAATCACCACATCTACTTTAACTTATGTTGCACTGAGAAAGCATCGGGAGTTCAGAGTTATTAATCCAGGCCTGCACTGTCTTAGTGAGCATCAGGACAACAGACATTAAAGCCGGCTTCCGACGAGAGGTTGGGAACGCTACCTGGGATCTTTCTGTTCTGTATTCTCCCTCCAACACTGTACTAACACTCACTACTCTGCAACACTGTATCTATGGCATGGCTTATGCACCAGTGCCTTCAGTAATTTTTAACTCCCATAACAGTCGTTGTCCCTGTAACCTGCTCCATTCCCGATAGTCGCTCTATGTACTTGAGACGTACTGCATTCCAGACTACCATCTCTATCGCTGTAACCTGTTTCAGTGTCTACAACATGCCTTATTTTGGTACACTAATCCTCTTTAACTGGATACAGAGTAATACAGCACGGAAACAGAACCTGTGGTCCAATTCCTCAATGCTGCCCATATTACCAAAACTGAATGAGTCTCATTTGCCTGCATTTGGCCCTTATCTCTTCAAACCTTCTCCTCTCCATGTACCTGCCCAAATGTCTTTTCCATGCTGTAATTGTTCTTTTTTCTCCCATGTGCCTGAGGCAGTCTGTTCCGTCTATGCACCATCCTCTGTGGATAATGATCCCCCTCAGCTTCCTCTTTAAATCCTTTCTCTCTCTCACCTCCTGTTTATACCCTCTAGGTTTGGACTCACCTACCTTTGGTTATTCACCATTCTTAGGGTCACCCCGTGCCCTCCTCTGCCCAATGGAAATATTTAGGGCAATGTTACAAATATCTCCAACGTATGGAACAAAGTGTTGGCCAATGATGGCAAATGTGCCAAATGCCACATTCCCCAACCTGTCCACCTGTGATGCCACTTCCGAGGAACAATGTAACTTGCACCCCCTGGTCTCTCTCTCTCTCTGTTCAACAACCCTGCCCAGAGCCCTTCCATTAACTGTGTATGTCCTCCCTGGTTTGACTTAACAAAATCCAACACCTGAATTAAACTCCATCTTTCATTCCTTGGCCCACTGGCCCAGTTGGTCAAGATCCCCTTTGATAACCGTATTCACTGCCCACGACACCATTCATTTGATCATCAACAGACTTTCGCACAATCACTCCTAAAGTTTCAACCAAATCGTTTATGTCGATGATGCACATCAGTGGACCCAGCCCGATCCTTTTTTCAATAATGGAATAAAACCATATTCTTGTCATAGAGCCATACAGTATGGAAACTGTCCCTTCAGGTGATACCCACCATAATCTAAAACTAAACTCTTCCCAGCTGCCTGTTGCTGGCCCATATCACTCCAACCCTTCCCGATTCACCTGTTTATCCAAATATCTTTTAAACGTTGTAATTGTACTCACATCAAACCCTTTTTCAGGAAATTCATTCCACACTCAAACCACCCTTTGTGTAGCAAATTGCCCCATATCTTTTTTTGAACATCTCTCTCCTCTAACCTTAAAAATGTGGCCCCTCCTCTTGAGACTCCTCCATCCTGAGGAAAAGGCAACTACCATAAAATTGATCTATAAATCATTTTTTTTCATAAACCTTTATAGCATCATGTCTCAACCTCCAGGCTCCAGTGAAAAAAGACTCAGCCTATCCAGCCATTTTTCAGAACTCAAGCCTTCCATACCCAGCATGGTAGTGGACGGCACGGTGGCACAGTGGCACAGTGGTTAGCAATGCTGCCTCACAGCGCCAGAGTCCCAGGTTCAATTCCCGCCTCTGGCGACTAACTGTGTGGAGTTTGCACATTCTCCCCGTGTCAGCGTGGGTTTCCACAGTCCAAAGACGTGCAAGTCAGGTGAATAGGCCATGCTAAATTGTCGTAGTGTTAGGTAAGGGGTAAATGTGGGGGTATGGGTGGGTTGCGCTTCGGCGGGTCGGTGTGGACTTGTTGGGCCGAAGGGCCTGTTTCTGCACTGTAAAGTAATCAAATCTCAATCAATATCCTGGGAAATCTCTTCTGAATGCCCTGCAGCTTAATAATATCCTCCCTGTTAACTGGGCGACCAGAACTGGACAGAGTATTGCAGAACAGGCCTCACAAATGTCTGTACAATCTCAATATGACGTCCCAAATCCTCCAGTCAATGGACTGAGCCATAGTCAGGCATGCCAAACACTGTCTTATCCATCCTGTGATGTAAGCTTCAAGGATTATGTACCTGAACCTGGAGGACCCTCTGCTCTAAAACATTAACGGAAGCTCTAACATTAATTGTATAAGCTCTCTCCTTGTTTGTTTTACAAAATGCATTATCTCGTATTTATTCAGATTGAATTCCATTTTTTTCAGCCCATTCACTCCCTTCATCAAGATGCCTTTGTAATCTCAGAAAACCTCCTTCACTGTCCATGATGCCACCCTCCAGCCTGCCAGCCCATCACACATGGCTGTCAGTAGTACACATACCTTTGCTAGGGGCTCCACAATTTCTTCCCTAGCATCCCACAGTGTCCTGTGATACACTTAATCAGGTTCTGGGACTTGCCACAGCTTTGTGTTTTAAAACCTCCAGCACCACCTCTTCTATAACATGCACTCTTTTTAAGTCATAGAGATATACAGCATAGAAACAGACCCTTCGGTCCCCAACTCATCCAGGCTTCCCAGAAGATATAAATAAATCCATTCCCTTTTCCAGCATTTGGCCCACATACGTCGACACCCTTACTACACCCTTTTAAATGTTGTAATTGTATCGGTCTCCGTTACTTTCTCTCTCAGCTCATTCCATACACCCATCACCATGTGTGTGAAGAAGCTGTCCCTTCAGTCCCTCTGGAAACCATTCACCTCTAACCTTAAACTTATGCCCTCTAGTTTTGGACTCCCCAACTTCTGGGAAAAGGCCTTGAATGCTTACCCTATCCATGCCGCTTATATTCATATCAGGACCTCTGTAAGGTCATCCCTCTGTCTCCGATTCTCCAGTGACAGTAACCCCAGCTTATTCAGCAACAACCCAGGCAATATCTTGTTAATCTTTTCTGAGCCCTTTCAAGTTTCGCAACATCCTTCCTGTAGCAGAGAGACTGGAATTGCAGAGAACTCCAATTGTGGTCGAATGTATTACTGTTGTTCCCTGAATTCCCCGGTCTTTCTCCACAGTAAGTTCTGGAGTGAAAAAAATGTTAAGGATCTTAGCAAATATCCTGCAATTCCACACTTCGATTGCCTCATTGATCTTTAATTGACACTATTTTGTCCTGAGTTACTTATGCACTCTTAATACACTGATACAATCACTTTTGGATTACCCTTTCCTTCTCTGCTGAGGCTATTTCATTTAGCCTTTCTCCATTCCTGTTTTCCACCCAGAGTGTATTCCAACAGCCCCTGTATATCCTCAGGGATTCCTTTGATCCAGATGGCTATACTGACATGTTGCCCCCATTTCCTTGACCAGACCCTCAATTTCCAGCCAGTGTTTCCGAATGCTGTCAGCATTGACCTGCACACAAACAGGAAAATGCTGGCGCTGATCGATCAGTTTATCTCACTTTTAAAATATTCTCACTTGCCAAACTTCCCTTTTCCTGTAAAT
Source organism: Chiloscyllium punctatum (assembly GCF_047496795.1). Lineage (NCBI taxonomy): Eukaryota > Metazoa > Chordata > Chondrichthyes > Orectolobiformes > Hemiscylliidae > Chiloscyllium > Chiloscyllium punctatum. The sequence continues at coordinate 36,991,746 of NC_092790.1, read as the reverse complement.
AATTCCCTTCCGCAATCACATTTTGAAAGTTCCTGGCTAATACGATCAAGATTGGTCGGGCCCCATTTTATAACTTGCACTTGTGGACCAGGCCTGTCCTTTTCCAAAGCTGTTTTCACACTACTAGAACTGTGGTCACTTTGGCAAAATGCTTTCCCACTAATATCTCAGTCCCTTTCCCGACCTTGATTCCCAAGTGGAGGTCAGGTTTTGCCCCTTTCTCTTTTCAGGCTATTTACATATTGATTGGCAGTTTTCTGGAACAAAATTACCAAATTCCTCCCTTGCAAACGCTGAACACTGGCAGTCCCAGTCTAGGTTTGGAAAGTTCTAAAGCCATACCATAACAGCCCTATTATTATGCTTGTTATTTAAGATGTCCCGACATATTTATTCCTCAGTCTGCCACAGATTATTCGGGGTCAGCAGTCCGATCGTATCAAAGTAATGACCCATTCTTATTTCTCTGTTCCACTAACATAGCTTCACTGGGCGATCCCACAGGAATATCCTCTCTAAGTACTGCTGTGATGATTAATGCAATCAAAACCCACCACCACACGTCCTCTCTTGCCTCCCCTTCTTGTAGCATTTCTACCTTGAAACAATGAACTGCCAGTCATGTCCCTCCCTCAGCTGTGTTTCTGTAATAACTATAATATCCTAGTCCCATGTTCCAATCCATGCCCTGAGTTCATCTTCCTTAGCTGTCTAGCCCCTTGTATTGAAATAAATGCTGTTTAATGATCAGTTTTCCCCCATTCCCTGCTATGTTCTTGCCTGCCTTGTCTGCTGAAATTGCTGTCTTTAACTCGTGTACCAGCCTCAATCTTCTTTCTGACCTTACGTTTATTTAAGGTCCAACACCCTGCCACACTAGGTTATATCCTCTCAAGCATCTCGAGCAATTCACCCCACCAGGATATGGGTCCCTCTCCCGCTCCCAGTTGAGATGCCTTTCCCCGCCCTGTCACCCTGTGCTGACACCTTCAGGGATATATGGACTTGTCCACCTAGGTCCCTGTATTCCTCAGTACTCCGCAAGGACCTACCGTTTATTATGTCTGTACTTCTCTTATCGTACCTCCCACAGAGTATTACCTCACTTCGATCAGAACTAAACTCTGCTTAGATTATCATCCGATCGACATCGGACTGCAGACGGAGACCATCCTCCTCACTGTGAACAACACCCTCACCTTTCATGTCATCTGCAAACCGACTAATGATACCTTCTGCTTTCACATCCGTGTTATTAATGTTCAATGGTTCCTGCACAGATCTCTGTGGTACACCCGGTGGTGAAAATATTCTATCCACCAATTTTGCATCCAATTTGCCAACTTGCCTTGGAACTCAGTCCTTTTGGACCAGCCTTCCATGTTGGATCTTGTTTATGGACTTATTCAAGTCCATGTAAACCACATCATCTGCACTGCCTTCATCAATATACTTAAGCATCATTTCAAAAAAACTGAACTGAATTCCTCAGACAGTATCTTCCTCTACCAAATCCGTGATGACTAAACCGAGTTGATCCTTACCTTTGCAAGTGTTGATTCATCCTCACAGTAGTTTCCAATAATGTTCCTCCCCCTGCTGTCAGACTATCTGCTCTGCAATTACCTGGCCTATCCCTGCTGCCCTTTTTGAACAACGGAACCACATTAGCGATCCTCCAGTCATTCAGCACTTCACCTGTGGCCAGCAAAGTATTATATTTATCCACCAGGGCCCCAACAATCTCTGGGTAATTAGCAGTGGGGTCATAGAATGCTGGTCTAGGCAGTGACACCCACATCGCATGAATGAATAAATAAAAATACATATACCCTCCCTACCTCTGCAAACCCCTCCAGCTGCAGCAATCCGTGCTGGCTTTGTAACACCGTTCAGACCCCGACCACTCTCTGTAACACTCTCACCACCTCCAGCACCTTCATCTCTCCATGTTCGTATCGTGTCAATAAACCCTGACAACGATTCCCCTTCCCATTGCCCCCCTCCTGCGAGCAGAGCCATTGCAATCCCTTTAAAACTTACTCTAAAACTCTCTCTCACTTCAGGATTTTAAGTACTTTGTGGTGATCTTCTCAGCCTCATAATCTAATATGATCCATTTTGTCCTGAGTGAGGGACCGGTGGGGATTTCTTGCTGAGTTTTTGTCTGTTTCAGTGGAATGTCCTTTTGTTGAGTATTTTACACTGTTCCTTCAAAAGTTTTCCACTGTTCATTTACAGGCACATATTTCAGTCTGTTTCGCCTGTTTATCTTGGTCAGTTCTCCTCTCAAACTCATGTAATTGGCTATTTTTGTTTCTAGTTGTAGCTTGTCCTTTCTGTGATTCACTTTAAAACTTTATATTTCTTTAAACTGCACTTTATCACAGTTTCCCAGAGGATCTCTCCAGGTGACATTACTCATTTACTAAGTTTTATCACACAACAGTCTCTCTGAGACAGTTACGTCCCTCGCCAGTTGCACAATGTGTTATTCTAAGAAACACTGAAAAAAATCCTCTGAACTCCTCTTCCAATATCAATGTTGTCAGTGTGATTGTCCCAGACTTTGTGAATATTGACGTTTCACTAAATGTTCACCATGTCTGTATTAAACATTCCAATGAATTCCTATTTATTGTAGTGACGAGCCGTGAAATGCTGTTCGGTGGGTGGTCTAAAACTGTTCTGCTGCTTGTGTCCTTGGCAAGTAGGAACCAGAATTTACATTCAGACTGACTCTACTTCATGATCTGATGCCAAATGCTTTCTCTGTAATGCCTTTCTTACCCATTATTGTTAGCGTTGTCCATTTTGCCTGAATTTGCACAAGGTTGTGAACCATTGAATATTTACGTTCCACCTTTTGTTCGCCCTGTAACCACATCTCTCTGGTGTCTAAATCCCTTTTATCTCTGTGTCACAAATCCATCTCCCTTGTTGCAGAGACTTTGTCCATTAAGAAAAAAAACATAATTTACTCGTTCCTACAATTCCCTGTCACAAATGGATTTGCTGATCTACAGTTTTAGTTAAACTTTGTCCCATCCTGTTCCTTTCTGTTGTCTTCAGTCACATTCCCACGCTGCTCTGATGCTTCACCTTTTCTCTTTGTATTTGGAAACTTCCTTTCACCTGAAGCCTGTCCCTGCATCCTCTCTGTCAGGTTAAAGCCCTGTCCGTAAATCTACCAACGTGATTGGCCAGGACATTGTTCCACTGGAACTGTGCTGGGACCAATCTGGATGGATTTTTTTTTAAAATCAGGTATGGGATGTGGGTGTCTCTGGCTGACTAGCCTTTATTGCCCATCCCTTGCTACCCTTGAGCTAAGCAGCTGGCTCGCCCATTTCACAGGGTCATTGAGAGGCAAACACTTTGCTGTCCGTATGTCGTGCAGACCACATGAGAGTGAACTGTTGTCTTTCTCTGAAGGTCAAGTGTTTGGATTTTTATCAATACGTATTTATGGATTGTTATTTCCAATTTATGAAACATATATTCATTTAAAATTCCACATGGTTAGAAGTTAGAAAGAAGAAGGGGGTGGTCACTTTGTTGGGACTGTATTGTATATTTTTGTAGACCCAACAGATACCAGAGGAGCAGCTGTGTAGAGAGATTGTAGATAACTATAGGAATAATAGAGGAGTGCAGGCTGGAGATTTTAATATTCCCTGTATTGACTGGGCCACCTAGAGTATAAAAAGACCTGGACAGAGGGCAATTTTTCACATGTGTCCAAGGGAGGTTCCTAAATCAATATGCAGAGGGCCCTACTCTACTCAGGCAGGTGCAACACTGGACCTCCCTCAGAAAACGAGGTCGGGCAAGTGACTGAAGTGTCATTCAGAGAGCACTTTGGGTCCAGTGTCCACAACTGTCTTTGTTTTAACATAGTTATGGAGAAAGATCAGCAGGTCCACAGATTGAAGAGGAAAACTGGAACAGGGCCAGGTTTGGGGCCATTCTGCAGGATCTGGCCAGCGTCAATGCTGTGAATTTAAAATTGCACAATGCCCAGCTAAAATCCAACTCGCTTTGGAAGCGCTGGTGATCACTGTAACAGATGAAAGGCTTAAACTAAATTTGTTTGATATTATATTCCATGACACTGCCATTCTGTTGATATGAATTCTGTACCTTAGGATTGTGCTCCACAACCACCTGATGAAGAAGCAGTGTTCTGAAAGTTAGTGCTTTCAAATAAACCGGTTGGACTGGAACCGAGTGTCGGGTGATTTTTAACTTTGTACATCCCCAGTCCAACACCGGCACCTCCATATGATGATTCTAATCGATTGGGTGAGTCTGTTTGAAGGAAAAGGAACAACTGGCAAATGGGAGGCTTTTCAAAGTGTGATCTCAAGAATCCAGGACCAGTATGCCCCATTGGGATAAAGGGAAAAGCTGGCAGGGTTAGGGATCCTTGGCTGATGAGGGATAATAAGGCTCTGGTCTTGAAATGAAGACTGCATGCATTGGGTTTAAGATTTCCGTATCTACATATTCTTAAAGACACGATCAATCAGTGGAGACCCTCCAATCCTCTCAGTCCCTGTAATTCTCCCAATCTGCAGAGGTCATTCCAATGCCTGTGACTCTTTCAGTACAATTCCTACAAGATCCACTATCTGTGTGATATCTTTTCATTGCCACCACCCACCCTGTCAATGTAAGCTCCTCCAGTGTCTCCATCCATCTACTCATTTCCACAATCTTCTCCAGCTCTTCCATGTGTAAACATCACCCTCCCCTACAACCCTTCCCCACTCTGACCAAACTGGAGGAGGTTACTAATGCTCCCTAATCTGTGAAACTGTCTCCAACCAAAATTGCTGTTTTTATCACTTGGAGAATCTGTCTGATTCCACACCCCCTTTATCTAAATAACCTGCAGAACCTAAGCCTTCCTGTGTCTATAAACATCTTCAGTCACGACTACCCTCCATACGTCTATTTGTTTTTCCAATCTGTACAACCCACTTTATCTCTGTACTCAGCTCCATTCACCTGAAACATTCCTGTCTGTGTAAAACACCCCATCCTACCAACATCCTTATCCCTGTAAACTGTTCCATTCCTCCCAACCTCCCCATCTCCATGAACTCCTGTAGGCCCGACAGCTCTCCACATTTCTGTAACCTCCTGTGGCTCTATGCTCCTCCCTCCCTGTGAAAGCACCTCCAGTCCCCACAATTCTCCCAGTCTGGTCATCTGCTCCAGATCAGACCATTGCTGTCTCTGTTACCTCATACAACCTGAGCAACGACTCCTATTTGTGTCACTTCATTCAGATTACATCCTCTCCCACTCCCCGAAACCTCTTGCTGCCATCATAACCCTTGCTATTTAAAGCATGGAATAGCACATTCCAGTACAAGCCCTTCCACCCTCAATATTGTGCTGGCCTTTTATCCTACTCTGAAGATGAAACGAACCTACATACCTTACATTTTACTATCATTGATGTGCCTATCCAAGAGTTGCTTAGATGTCTGTAATGTGTCTGAATCTATTACCACGGCTGGCAGTCCATTCCACACACTCACCACACTCTGTGTAAATAACGTACCAGTCCCTTCCATGCCATCAGGATATCCCAACCCAATCTAGTCCTACCTGCCAGCACCTGGCCCATATCCCTCTGATATCTAAGCTAAACCTTCCGCCAATTACCTTAAACTTATGTCCCCTTGTGATAGCCATTTCGCCATGGGAAGTCGTCTCTGGTTATCCACTCTATCTATGCCTCTCATTCCCTTGTACACCTCTAACAAGTCACCATTCTTCCTCCTTCGTTGTGATCAGAAAAGCCCTAGCTCCCACAACCTACCTTCGATGGACATGCCCTCCAGTCCAGGCAGCTTCCTGCTCAATCTCCTCTGCACTGTCTTTAAAGGTTCCATGTCCTCCCTATAATGAAGTGAACAGAACTGTTCACAATATTCGAAGTGTGGTCTAACTGGGGTTCTGTAGAGCTGCAGCAAAATCTCACATCTCTTAAATTCAATCCCCCTGCTAATGAAAGGCAACACACCATCCGCCTTCTTAACAGCCTGTCAACTTGGGTGGGAACCTGAGGGACACAGGATCCCTTTGTTCCTGCACGCTGCTAAGAATCCTGTATTTAACCACGTAAAGTTTTTCTGCAGAATCCTCCAATCTAAAACTATCCCTATCTTTGTAAGTTCCTCCGGTCCCTACAACACTCATAAACTGTGAAACCTCCTCAAGTCCATATATTCCTAATGTCCGCAAAATCCTCCCGTCCTGATGTCCCTCCATATCTCTGTAACCCCCACCATCCTCCAGTGCTCTTCTCGGGAACATTGCAGAGGAAGGAGGAATTGGAGAGTCTGGGCCATGTTCCGAGCTATGAAGGGCTGCAGAACCTGGAGGATGCTACAAATGTCGGAAGGGACGTGGGACTTGCAGAAGGTTAGAGGTTCCGGGATTCATTGAACCTGCAGGATGGGACAGGGGATGGCTTGTGGAACCTGGAGGATATTATGATTTGAACCACAGGTAATTTTTGATTGGACCATTCAGCCGATCTTACAGTCATAGAGATGTACAGCATGGAAACAGGCCCTTCATTCCAACCCAGCCATGCCGACAGGATATTCCACCCCAATCTAGTCCCACCTGCCAGTACCTGGCCTATATGCCTCCAAACCCTTTCTATTCATATATCCATCCAAATGCTTCTTAAATGTTGCAATTGTACCATCTGTAAAATTGGCTGAAAGATCCAATCAAACATTACCTGTGGTTCAAATCATAACATCCTCCAGGTTCCACAACCCATTCATGGTCCCATCCTGCAGATCAGATATCCCAACCCAATCTAGTCCCATCTGCGAGCACCCGGCCCCTCTCCCTCTAAACCCTTCCTATTCAGATACCCATCCAGGTGCCTTTTAACTGTTGCAGTTGTACGAGCTTCCACCACTTATTCTGGCAGCTCATTCCATATATGTACTATCCTCTGCGAGAAAAAGTTGCCTCTTTTTATCTTTTATATCTTTCTACTCTCACCCTAAACCCACCCTATAATTCTGGATTCGCACACCCCAGGAGAAAGCCTTTGTCTATTTACCCTATCCATGCCCCTCTTGATTTTATAAACCTCTACGAGGTCACCCTCAGCCTCTGACTCTCCAGGAAAAACAACATCACCTGTTCAAACTCTCCCTATAGCTCATCCCTGGCAACATCCTTGTAAATCTTTTCTGGACCCTTTCAAGTTTCACAAAATCCTTCATTCGGAAGTAGAACAGAGTTGCATGCAGCATTCCAAAAGTGGCCGAACCACTGTCTTGTACAGCCGCAACATGACCTCCCAACTCCTGTACTCAATACTCTGACCAATAAAGGAGTGTATACCAAGCGCCTTCTTCGCTATCCTAACTACCTGTGACTCTACTGTCAAGGAACTCTGGATTTCATTTGTAAGATTTCATAGACAGGTAGAGTGGCCCGAGGTCTTCTGGGTAATGGTAGTTCAGTATAAGCTGGTAGGCAGAGCCAGTGAAGTATTTGCAGTGCTGTCTGATGAATGGTGGAGAGATAATGCACATGTCAAACAGGATATTTTAAGTGCTTATGGATTGCTTATGAAAGGGAAGCCACTACAATTCCCTTTACTGTTCCATCGCTATCTGTCAAAGCTCCTTTAGGTCTATATCCTCCGAATTGTTGAAACCTGCTCTCACCATTGCAACCCCCATTATTTCCTAACATTGTTAAGTCTCTAAAAGCTTTCCTATCAGGTTAATCTCCTCCACTGCATACAACACTCCTAGCCTGTGTAATCTCTTCAATTCCTTCAGTTCCGATATACCGATATATAGGTGTGACTGTTTTGTGGTCATTGTATCCTCATTTATATCTGCAAAAGGGTCTGCTCACTGTAGCACATCCTATGCTCATAAGTGAACCTGGTCTCTCACAAGACTCTCTATCACTCTCTCCTCCAGTCTCGACAAGCTTCCCTATCCCTGTCGTATCTTGCAGCATGCACACCACTCACTCTCTCTGACATACCTTCCAGTGCATAAATTCATCTCTCCTTCTAACTGTATCCAGTCTACAACTTCATCCCTGTACAACATCCTCCAGTCCATATACTCCTCTCTATTGCTGCAGCATTCTCCAGCTTATATCATCTTCCATGTGCTTGGAACATTCTCCAGTCCATACCACCCTCCCTTTCCCTGTAATACTCTCCAGTCCATACCATCCTCCCTATCGCTGTGATATTCTCCAGATCCCACAACTCTTGTTAAATATACGACATCCTGGAATCCTGTGAATGTTTCTACGCCCTGATCAACATAATCCATATAACGATCCACAACCCTATACACATTCCTATCTCTGGAATCTAATCAAAGACGCTTTTTCTCTCTAACTTCCTCCAAACAATAAAATGTTTTCTCCTGCGAACATTCTGTAGCAACTGTAACTTTGTTTAACCCTGCAACATTGTCACTCCCCCAAACATCTCTCCCACTCTGTGCCCTCTGACCATCCCTCAAAGGCCCTCTCTCAGTGACACGCGCCATGCATTTGCAACAAGGCAGATGGAATGACAGCATTAACCGAAGGGAACAGATATGATCGAACTGTTATTGTGGTGGTGTAGCTGCAGAATGATCATGACAGCAATGTGATTATTGAGGGGTTGTAGGGATTTAGGCAGGATCAGCAAAAAACCAAACAAGGGTCCCGTTCTGGTGTGAAGAAAGGACGCAGTCAGTGCATTCGTGAGACAGCCAATTTAATCTGGGAATCAAAATATAGAGTCGTTTTGAATGGACAGCTTCCAAATAGCAAGGGGGATCTGGAAGATCAAATCACAATCCATGCTCGTTGGTAAGTTGGATACAATATTTTCTTGGTGATAGTAGACAGAGGCATGTGGAGTGGTCAATTTCTGATTGGACGTCTGTGGCCAATGCTGTTTCACAAGGATCAGTGCTGCGATGTCTGTGTGTAATTTATATCTGTGAGTCAGATGAAAAGGTCAGCAGTTTGAGTGGTAATTTTGCAGATGACATTTGGAAAGGCATGTAATGATTAGGGATAGTTCGGGGAATTGTGGATAGTGAGGAAGAGTGTTAAAGGTTGCAGCACTATGTAGATCAGCTGGAACGCTGTGCAGAGAAATCGCAAATCGAATTTCATCAGGACAAGTGTGAAGTGATGCATTTATGAAGTCAAATGGAATAGAGAAGTACACTAATTGACTAGTTGGAAACATTGATAAACAGAGAGACATTGGAAGCAAATCCATAGCTCTCTAAAAATAACAACACAACAGGATGTGGTGGTAGAGGGGGAGTATGGTATGCTTACCTTTATTGGGCACAGTATTGAGTACAGATGTTGTGACTGAATGAAACTTCATTTGACCATGTTTGGAAGGTTGCGTGTCATTCTCATCGACACACCACAGGAAGGATGTGGAGGTTTTGGGGAAAGTGTAACAGAGGGTTGGCAGAATGTTGCCTGGATGAGAATGTGTTGACTGTAAGGAGGATGGACGAAGTTGGATTGTTTTGCGAGAATATCGGAGACTGAGGGGTGACCTGGTACAGGTATATAGCATGAGGAGAGGCTTCAATAATGTGGATAGTTGGAATCCTCCTTCCAATGTAGAAATATCAAATACTCGGGTGCCTCAGTTTAAGGTGAGAGTGAGAAGTTTAAAGTGAGATGAATGAGGCCAGTTGTCTTTACCGAGAGGGTGGGAGAGGTGGCAACAAGAGCAAACATTTGAAGGGCATTTAGACAGAAACATGAACAGACAGAGAATAGAGGGATATCGCCCATGTGCAGGCAGATGGGATTAGTTGAGAATAGCATCATGGTCAGCACAGCCATGGTGGGCCGAAGGGCCTATTACTCTGCTGTACTGCTCGATTTTCTAACTTAACGACATCTAACTTGTCAAAGCCCCTGCGAATCCTGGATGTTTCATTCAATTTCTCTCCCATTCTTCAAAACCCCAATAGGTTCAAGGGCAATCTACTCCACCTCTTCTCATTGGAAAATCCCGCCATCTCCAGGATCAGCCGAGCGAACCTTCCCTGGCCTGCCTCCAACACAAGAATGTCTTTCCTTAGGGCACACGTACTGTTCAATATAATCTAGGTGTGGTCTGACTTGTACCTTGCATCGTTTTAACAAGACCTCCCTATCTTTAGACTCCATTCCCTTTGTAATAAATGGCAGCATCTGATTTGCCTTCTCTATTACCTGCTGATCCTGTAAGCTACCTGTTTCACAAGGATTCCCAAAATCCTTTGTGCAGTCAGTCTGAAACCAAACGGTGTTAGCCTGACAGTAAGTCGGGAACGTGCTGGAATGTGCTATAAAGAATATGACAATAAATGAGAACTAGATACTTAGAAACAATGTAGGATGTATGATTTTATAAAAGGGGAATATTTTTAAATCTGTTGGATTCTATATTTTGGTGTGACCATAAATGGCAGAATAGATAAGGGTGGGGGAGGCTAGTTGCGGTAGAGGGATATTTGAAATTTCAGAAGCATTCTGACAAGTTTCAACAAGGACAAAGAATTAGCTCGTGAGAGAATAGGGCCCCTGAAAGGTCAATGAGGCTGTCTGTTTGGAATCACTGCTGATGATGGAGATATTGAACAAATATTTTGTGTTAGGATTTACTGTGGTGAAAGACATGGAAGCTCGGGAACTTGGGAAAATACATCGTGATGTCTTGAAAAGAGTTCACATTGGAGAACAGGAGGTGCTGGATGTCTTAAAATGCAATAAGTTAGATAAAACCTTGGGACATGATCAGATGTATCCCAGCGCCTTGTGAGAAGCGAGGGAGGAAATTACAGGACCCCTTCCAGAGATATTTGTATCATTGACAGCTACTACGGACCAGTGAGACTGATGGCAGGGTGGTAAGTTGTTGTAGGAGATTCTGAGAGAAACGATCATCGTGCATTTGGAAAGGTAAGGACAGATTAACGATCATCAGCATGGCTTTGTACACGGGAAATCATGCCTCAAACCTGTGTGTGGAGGTAGACAAGTGAGAGATCAAAGCAGAGCAGTACACGATGTCCACATGAACTTTATCAAGGCCTTTGACAAGGTTCTGCATGGCAGACTGGTTAGTAAGTTTAGATCAGACATAACCAGGGAGCGTTCACTAACTGGATACAAAACAGATTGACGGTCGGAGACAGAGCATTTTTATAGAGGGTTTCTGCTCAAACTGCAGGTCTGTGGCCAATGGTGTGCCATGGGGTTCGGTGCTGGGTCACTGTTGTGCATCATTTACATAAACAGTTTGGATGATAATACAGGAGCCATGGTTAGCAAGTTTGTGTGAGACTGAAATTTGTGATAAAATGGACAGTGAAGTGGGTTATCGAAGAGTACAATGGGATCAACAGTACTGCTGGACCACTGAGGTTAGGAATAACAGGTGGAGAAATGCAAGATGTTGTATTGTGGTAAAGCAGACCAGGCTGGACTTGTACAATTAATGTTCGGGCCCTGTACTGTTGTCAATCAGTGACCCAGGGATGCAGGTACACTGTTTTTTGAAAGTAGCCTCACGAGCAGACAGGCTGGTGAAGCAGGTGTTTGGGAGGGTTACCCTTCATTAGGCAGAGCATTGAGAGAGGGAGTTGGGATGTCATGGTGTATCTGTACAGGACATTAGTGAGGCCTCTGTATAAGCATTGTTGATTATCTGGGAAAAATCAACTTGTTCACGTATGTCCATTAGAGAGGGACATCTGGCATTCTTACCTGGTCTGGCTCATATGTGACTCCAGTCCCACAGCAATATGGTGGCTCTGAGCTGCCTCTGGGCAATTAGCAGGAGGGCAATGGATGCTGGTCCAACCGGTGACATCCTTAGGCCGTGAATGAATCAATGAGAATACATATGTCCATCCCTACCTTTGCAACCAGCTCTAGCTGCAGCAATCCGTACTGGCTTTGTCATGTTGTTCAAGACTTTGCCCCTCTCTGTAACACCCTCACCAACTCCAGCACCTTCAATTCTCCCTGTTCCACTACTCTGATTAAACACTGACAATATTTCCTCTTCCTACTGCACTCCTCCACATTTCTAAATGTTGGTTACTTCAGAATTGATCGTTTTTTTTTCATCTCTTAATCAAATCGGCCAAGACCGTCTGAAGTGGGGAAGGAGCATTGGGAAGGTGTCGAGCACCTCGAGACTTTCTGTGGGGAAAACGGGAATCCAGGAGAAAACAGCACAAGGAGAGCGCTGTCATATCAACGCCCCACCCACCCTCTTTCCATGGCCATCTTCTGCCTCAAGTGTAACAGAGTCTGTGGAAGGCCACATCGGTCTGTACAGCCAACTCCAGACTCCCTCACCCCCACTGAGAGTGGGAGAGAGTCAGCCTCATCTGTGAGCCACCGCCAAAGAGATGATGAGATAGGAAGGTTGAATCCCCTCACAATTATCCCAGTGCCTTTGTTACAAATTCAAACAATTACCTGTTAATGCAGCGTCTCATAATGTGATATCACTCAGTATCTCTCCATGTGGTATCCCTCGCTGTGTCGGTCTATTTGCTGCCTCTGTCAGCATTTCTCCCTCTTACAGATGTTCTGAGATCCTGAGTCAACAGAATTGTCCATTCCAGAGACATGCAGCAGCACAGGCAAGGGATGGAGACTGGGATTATCGAGATCTCTGCTGGACTCTGTGCCACTCTGCATGTGTTATGCTCATTGCATCAGTCTAATTTCCCATTCTGTCTATTTCTGTCTCATGCAGGTCCTCAGAATGTTCCTAACTCCTGTCTCATCCATCACATCATGGAAACTGGTTGGTCAGCCAGAGAGGGATGGAGAGGGAGATCTGGAGCCTTCAGTAATCCCTGCAGCCGGTAAGATCACTCACAGTAAACAGCACAGGGTGGAGGTAGTAGACTTCTATATTCAGACCTGGAAGACCGGACATAGATACAGAACTGGGTAAGGAACAGCAACATTCTACGCTTCATTCCCACCATCTTGTGAGGGTCTTGCTTTCACCTCTTCTTACTGGTCCTCAATGCGACAGCACAGGGATCGCAGGCACCAATCCTGGCCAATGCTGTGTTAGTGATCTCTGTAATATTCTCCAGTCCCGATAATCCTTCCTCTGTCTGGAATCTCCTCTAGTCCACATCATTCTCTCTGTCTCTGTCTCTGTCTCTGTCTCTGTCAGGTTCTCCAGTCCCTAACACCCTAATCCCTAACCTTCTCCAGTAGATACTAAATTCCTTCATCCCTGTAAACCCTGACAGTCCTGTCTATCCCTGTAAGCTCCTCCCACCAATACCACCCTCCGTGTCAATGTATTTGTCTTTAACCTCTCCATCCGTCCCGACCTATGTAATCTTCTCCAGCTCCGACAACCCTTCATTAGCTGTGAAAAATTTGTAATCTCCTTAGCCTTCTCCAATTCTTTGATCTTTATCTTGTTAAATTTCACCCTCATTCCCGACACCATACCCCTCCCGACCACAGGAACCTCTTTCAGTTTGTGCAACCCTCCCCATTTGTGTAACTGTCTCCAACCCAGCAACCTGGCATTCTCCATTGCCTTCCTATCTATGTAGCCTCCAGAGTCTAGAAGCCTTCTTATTTCTGTAAATGTCTTCAGTCACGACAACCTTCCATATCTCTGTTAGTGTACACAATAATCTCCTAGATGAAACAGCCCCCTGTCTGTGCCTCTCAGTCTGCCTGCCTCTTCCTTTCTCCATCCCTATCCCTATCTCCAGAATCTAATCCAGCTCCCTCTATCCCTGTAAATTCCTCCAATCCCCAAACACCTTTGTCCCATTGACATTCTTTACCAGATGTAACTCTGTTTAATTCTAAGCCTCCCTATCTCTGTAACCTCTACCCATCTGTTCAACCCCCCAGTACTGAGGAATGACTCCCTGTATTCGTCATAAGGCAGATGGAATGACAGTGAACAGATATGATGGAACTGTCATTCCGGAGATGTAGCTGCAGAATGTCCATCGCTGGGAAGTGAATACTGAAGGGTTGTTTCGATAGAGTCATAGAGTCGGAGAGATGTGCAGCATGGAAACCGACCCTTCGGTCCAACCCATCTATGCTGAGCAGATATTCCAACCCAATCTAGTCCCAATAGGCAGACTAGGCAAAAAGCCAACAAGTTGTGAAGGAAGGATGAGTTTAATGCATCAATGAGGCAGTCATATGGGTCTGAATATGAAAAGTAGAGCTGAGAATAAACAAACAGCAGCAACCGTTAGCAGGAATTCGTTTGTAGGCACCAAACAGTGATGGGAATGTCAATATGGTTACAGTCCGGACACTGAATGTACTTATGGCAAGGGCAGTACAGTAACTGTGTGTGACAGTGGTCTCCATGCCGACTGATACAGCAACGAGCCTGTTGGATTGAATTTGTTGGTGTGAATATAAATGGCAGAATTGTAAGGGTGTAGGAGGGGTGTACTGGTATAGGGGATATGGTGTATTTGAATTATCAGAAGCCTTTATGCAAGTTTCAATAAGGGCTAAAGAGTAACTTGGTAGAGAATAGGGCCCCTTAAAGATCAATAAGGTCACCTTTGTGTGGAACCAGAGGAGATGGGTGAGATATTAGACAAAACAGTCTTGTCAGTATTTACTGTGGAGAAAGACATGGAAGCTCAGGAAGTTGGGGACATAAATCGTGATGTGTTGGAAAGAATCCTCACCAGAGAAGAGAAAGTGCTGGAATCTTACAACAAATAAAGGTCGATCAGTCTTCAGTAGCTCATTAGGTCGATCCTAGAATATTGTGGGAAGCTAGGGAAGAGATTGCAGGATCCCTTACAGAGATATGTATATTATCAACAGGGACAGTGAGATGTTGGAAGTCTGGAGGTTGTCTAATGATGTTCCATCACTGAAGGACGACAGGGAAAAGCTAGGAAATTACAGCCTCGTGAGACCAGTGATGGGGAAGTTGTTGGAGGAGATTCTGAGAGAAAAGAGATCCTTACATTTACAAAGGCAAGGGCTGATTCGAGATGGTCAGCATGACTTTGTGAGTGGGAAACCACGTTTCACAAACAGGATTGACTCTTCGAGGAGGTGGCCAAAGATAGATGAACGCAGAGCAGTCAACGTTGTCCACATGGACTTTAGCATCTAGTCAAGAGGAAGGAGGAAGTTTACTTAAGGTCGAGGAAGCAAGGATCAGACAGGGCTCCAGAGAGTTACATTGGGTGGCACGGTGTCTCTGTGGTTAGCACTGCGACCTCATAGCACCACGGACTCCATTTCGATTCCAGCCTCAGGTGACTGTCTGTGGGGTGTTTGCGTATTCTCCCTGTGGGTTTCCTCCAGGTGCTCCGGTTTCCGCCCCACAGCCCAAAGATGTGCCAGTGTGGTGGCTTAGCCATGCTAAACTACCCATAGTGATTAGGGATGGGTAGGTTTGGGGCATTAGACAGGTCAAATGGAGAGTAATAGGGTGGGGAATGGGGCTGGGTTGGATACTGTTTGGAGGGTTGATATGGAGGTGTTGGGCCAAATGGCCCGTTTCCACACAGTAGGGATTCTCTGAAGGTACCAGGAAGGAACCAAGAGATGGACTTAGGGCAACTAGAGGGGGGCATGAAAAAGCATTGTTGGGAAGGATTAAGGAAAACCGCGAGGCATTCTCCACTTATGGGAGGAGCAAGAGGATGTTCAGAGTGAGGATAAGGCCAATCTGGGATAGTGGAAGGAACTTGTGCCTGGAGTCACAGGAGGTAGAGGAGGTCCTTAATGAATACTATGCCTCAGTATTCACTGCTGAGAAGGGTCTTGTCGTTTGTGAGGACAGCGTGAAACAGGCTGATGTACGTGAACAGGTGGATGTTACGTCGGAGGATATGCTGAGAATTTTGTAAAAGATAAGGATACATAAGTCACTGAACCAGACTGGATGCGTCGAAAGTTACTACAGGAACTGAGGGAGTGGATTGCTGAGCACCTGGTGATGACCTTTGCACCCTCACTGTCCACTGTAGTCGGACCAGATGATTGAAGGCCAGAAAATATTATTCCCTTGTTCAGGAAAGTGAATAGGGATAATCCTGGGAATTGAACACCTGTCAGTCTTATGTCTGTGGTGTGCAGATTATTGGAGAGGACTCTGGGAGACAGGATTTATTATTCCTTGGAAAACCATAGTTTGATTCGAGATAGTCAGCATGGTTTTGTAAGGGGCAGGTCATGCCTTACAAGTCTTATTGAATCTTTAGAGAATGTGACAAAACATCTTTATGGCTCATTCAGAAAGTGCAGAGGCATGGGGTACAGGGAAACCTGTCTGTCTGGATACAGGATTACTGGCCCACAGAAGACAGAGGGTGATGATAGATGGAAAGCATTCATCCTGGACCTCAGTGACCAGTGGTTTTCTGCAGGGAGAGGTTACAGGACCTCTGCTCTTTGTGATTTTATGAATGACTTGGATGTGTGAGTGAAAGAGTCCGTTAGTAAGTTTCCCAATGACAGAAAGGCTGGTGGAGTGGTTGATAGTGTGGAGGGCTGTTGTAGGTTTCAATGGAACATTGACAGGATGCAGAGTTGGGCTGAGAAATGGCAGATGGAGTTCAATCTGGGAAAAGTGTGAAGTCATTCACTTTGAAGATTGAATTTGAATGCAGAATACAGAGTTAACGGCAGGATCTTTGGCAGTGGGGAGGAACAGAGGGATCTTGGGTTCCAAGTCCATAGATTCCTCAAAGTAGCCACCCAAGCTGATTGGCTTGTTAAGAAGCAATATATTGTGTGGGATTTCATTAGTTTGGGGATTCAGTTTGAAAGCTGTGAGGTTATGCTGCAGCTGTACAGAGCCCTGGTTAGACCCCACTTGGAATATTGTGTTCAGTTCTGGTCCCATCATTGCAGGAAGGATGTGGAAGCTTTAGAGAGGGTAACGAGGAGATTTAACAGGATGCTGCCTGGACTGGAGGGCATGTCTTATGAAGAGAGGTTGAGGGAGCTAAGGCTTTTCTCATTGGAGTGAAGAAGGATGAGGGGTGACTTGACAGAGGTGAACAAGGTGATGAGAGTCATAGACAGAGTGAATAGAGAGAGATATTTTTTACCCTCATATAAATAGTTATTACCATGGGGTATAATTTTTGGGTGATTAGTGGATGGTTTAGGGGAGATTTTAGAGGTAGGTTCGTTACATACAGAGTGGTAGCTGAGTGGAATGCACTGCCAGCGGTGGCGGTAAAATTAGATGCATTAGGGACATTTAATATACTTCTGGATAGGCACATGGATGATAATAAAATGAATGGTATGGAAGTTAGAGTCCTAGAGATGTACAACATGGAAACAGACACTTCAGTTCAACCCATCCATGCTGACCAGATATCCCAACCCAATCTAGTCCCACCTGCCAGCACCCGGTCCATATCCCTCCAAACCCCTACTTTTCATATACCCATCCAAATACCTCTTAAATGTTGCAATAATACCAGTCTCCACCACTTCCTCTGGCAGCTCATTCCATACACATACCACACTCTGTGTGAAAAAAGTTGCCCCTTAGGTCTCTTTTATATCTTTCCCCTTTCATCCATAAACTATGCCCTCTCGTCCTGGACACCCCAACCCCAGGGAAAAGACTTTGTCTATTTACCCTATCCATGTCCCTCTATTTTTTTGTAAACCTCTATAATGTCACCCCTCAGCCTCCGACACTCCAGGAAAACAGCCCCAGCCTGTTCAGCCTCTCCCTGTGGCTCAAATCCTCCAGCCCTGGCAGCATCCTTGTAAATCTTTTCTGAAGCCTTTCAAGTTTCCCAACATATTTCCGATAGGACGGAGATCAAAATTGCATGCAATATTCCAACAGTGGCCTAACCATTGTCCTGTACAGCCGCAACATGACCTCCCAACTCCTGTACTCAATACTCTGACCAATAAAGGAAAGCATACCAAACACCTTCTTCACTATCCTATCTATCTGCGACTCCACTTTCAAGGTGCTATGAACTTTTACCTCAAGGTCTCTTGGTTCAGCAACACTCCCTAGGACCTTACCATTAAGTGTATAAGTCCTGTTAAGATTTGCTTTCCCAAAATGCAGCACTTCGCATTTATCTGAATTAAACTCTATCTGCCACATTTATTTTTGATCTTCTGGTCGGATAAAAGATTGGCATATCATCACGGCCGAAGGGTCTTGTGCTGTGTTCTACATGTCGTGTGTTAAACTTGGTAATATGCTCAGATCAGTGTAAAAGGATATGGCGTTCAGGAGAAGCTAGTCAACTGGACAGAAAATTGGCTTGATGGTAGGAGACAGAGGGTGATGGGAGACATGTTGTTTTTCTGACTGGAAACATTTGACCAGTGGTGGAGAGGGTCCACTGTTGTTTGTCATTTGGATAAATGGTTTGGATGAGAATATTGTTAAATATGTTAAGTTTTTTGGGTGACACTGAAATTGGTGGTAAACTGAACAGTGATGAAGGTTAACAAGCTGAACAGTACTGCTGGGATAGTGGGCTGAAGAATAGCAGATGGAGTTTAATTAGATAAAGGTGAGGTGTTCCATTTTGGTGAAACAAACCAGGGTGGGACTTGTGCAGTTAATGTTCGGGCCCTGGGAATGTTGTCAGTCAGTGACTCAGGTAGTCAGTTCTTTGAAAGTGGTGTCACAGGTAGACAGGCTGGTGAAGCAGGCATTTGGAGAGGTTACCTTCATTGGAGAGAGCATTGAGAATAGGAGTTGGGATGTCGTGTTGTATCTGTACAAGACATTGGTCAGGTTACCATAAAAGCGTTGTTGATCAGTGGGAAGAACTCATCTGGTTCACGGACCTCCTTTTGTGTAGACCATCTGACATTTTAACCTGGCCTGGCTAACATGACACTCCAGACCCATTGCAATATGGCTAACTCTGAGTTCTAGTTTCTAACTTCACGGTATCCACCCTGTCAAAGCCCCTCAGAATCCTGGATGTTTCATTCAATTTCTCTCCCATTCTTCAAAACCCCAATGGGTTCAAGGGCAATCTACTCCACCTCTTCTCATTAGAAAATCCCGCCATCGCCAGGATCAGCCGAGTGAACCTTCCCTGGCCTGCCTCCAACACAAGAATGTCTTTCCTTAGGGCATGCATACTGCTCATTATAATCTAGGTGTGGTCTGACTTGTACCTTGCATCGTTTTAGCAAGACCTCCCTATACTTAGACTCCATTCCCTTTGCCTTCTCGATTACCTGCTGATCCTGGAAGCTACCTGTTTCAGATTGATTCACAAGGATTCCCCAAATCCTTTGTGCAGTCAGTCTGAACCAAGCGGTGTTAGCCTGACAGTAAGTCGGGAACGTGCTGGAATGTGTTTTCAAGGATATGATAATAAATGATAACTAGATACTTAGAAACAATGGGAGATGTATGATTTTATAAAAGGTGAATATTTTTAAATCTGTTGGATTCTATAATTTGGTGTGACCATAAATGCAGAATAGATAAGGTTGGGGGAGGCTAGTTGCGGTAGAGGGATATTTGAAATTTCAGAAGCATTTTGACAAGTTTCAACAGGGGCTAAAAATTAGCTCGTGAGAGAATAGGGCCCCTGAAAGGTCAATGAGGCTGTCTGTGTGGAATCACTGCTGATGGGGGAGATACTGAACAGATATTTTGTGTTAGGATTTACTGTGGTGAAAGACATGGAAGCTCGGGAACTTGGGAAAATACATCGTGATGTCTTGAAAGAGTGCACATTGGAGAACAGGAGGTGCTGGATGTCTTAAAATGCGATAAGTTAGATAAAACCTTGGGACATGGTCAGATGTATCCCAGCGCCTTGTGAGAAGCGAGGGAGGAAATTACAGGACCCCTTCCAGAGATATTTGTATCACCGACAGCTACTACGGACCAGTGAGACAGATGGCAGGGTGGTAAGTTGTTGTAGGAGATTCTGAGGAAAACGATCATCGTACATTTGGAAAGGTAAGGACAGATTAACGATCATCAGCATGGCTTTGTACATGGGAAATCACGCCTCAAACCTGAGTGTTGAGGTCGACAAGTGAGAGGTCAAAGCAGAGCAGTACACGATGTCCACATGAACTTTATCAAGGCCTTTGACAAGGTTCTGCATGGCAGACTGGTTAGTAAGTTTAGATCAGACATAACCAGGGAGCGTTCACTAACTGGATACAAAACAGGATTGAAGTAGGAGACAGAGCATGTTCATAGAGGGTTGCTGCTCAAACTGCAGGCCTGTGACCAACGGTGTGCCATGGGGTTCGGTGCTGGGTCACTGTTGTGCATCATTTATATAAACAGTTTGAATGATAATAATGGAGCCATGGTTAGCAAGTTTGTGAGTGAGACTGAAATTGGTGATAATGTGGACAGTGAAGAGGGTTATCGAAGAGTACAATGGGATCAACAGTACTGCTGGACCAGTGAGGTTAGGAATAACAGGTGGAGAAATGCAAGGTGTTGTATTGTGGTAAAGCAGACCAGGCTGGACTTGTACAATTAATGTTCGGGCCCTGTACTGTTGTCAATCAGTGACCCAGGGATGCAGGTACACAGTTTTTTGAAAGTAGAGTCACGGGTAGACAGGCTGGTGAAGCAGGCGTTTGGGATGGTTACCCTTCATTGGGCAGAGCATTGAGAGTAGGAGTTGGGATGTCATGGTGTATCTGTACAGGACATTAGTGAGGCCTCTGTATAAGCATTGTTGATTATCTGGGAAAAATCAACTTGTTCACGTATGTCCATTAGAGAGGGATATCTGGCATTCTTACCTGGTCTGGCTCACATGTGACTCCAGTCCCACAGCAATATGACTGACTCTGAGCTGCCTCTGGGCAATTAGCAGGAGGGCAATATATGCTGGTCCAACCGGTGACATCCTTAGGCCGTGAATGAATCAACGAAAAATGCAGATGTCTATCCCTCCCTTTGCAAACAGCTCTAGCTGCAGCAATCCGTGCTGGCTTTGTAATGTTGTTCAGGCCTTTGCCCCTCTCTGTAACACCCTCACCAACTCCAGCACCTTCAATTCTCCCTGTTCCACTACTCTGATTAAACACGACAATATTTCCTCTTCCTACTGCACTCCTCCACATTTCTAAATGTTGGTTACTTCAGAATTGATCGTTTTTTTTTCATCTCTTAATCAAATCGGCCAAGACCGTCTGAAGTGGGGAAGGAGCATTGGGAAGGTGTTGAGCACCTCGAGACTTTCTGTGGGGAAAATGGGAATCCAGGAGAAAACAGCACAAGGAGCGCGCTGTCATATCAACGCCCCACCCACCCTCTTTCCGTGGCCACCTTCTGCCTCAAGTGTAACAGAGTCTGTGGAAGGCCACATCGGTCTGTACAGACAACTCCAGACTCCCCCACCCCCACTGAGAGTGGGAGAGAGTCAGCCTCATCTGTGAGCCACTGCCAAAGAGATGATGAGATAGGAAGGTTGAATCCCCTCACAATTATCCCAGTGTCTTTTTTACAAATTCACACAATTCCCTGTTGATGCAGTGTTTAATAATGTGATATCATTCAGTATCTCTCCATGTGGTATCCCTCGCTGTGTCGGTCTATTTACTGCCTCTGTCAGCATTTCTCCCTCTTACAGATGGTCTGTGATCCTGAGTCAACAGAATTGTCCACTCCAGAGCGATGCAGCAGCACAGGCAAGGGATGGAGACTGGGATTGTCGAGATCTCTGCTGGACTCAGTGCCACTCTGCATGTGTTATCCTCATTGCATCAGTCTAATTTCCCATTCTGTCTATTTCTGTCTCATGCAGGTAATCAGGATGTTCCTAACTCCTTTCTCATCCATCACCTCATGGAAACTGGTTGGTCAGCCAGAGAGGGATGGAGAGGGAGATCTGGAGCCTTCAGTAATTCCTGCAGCTGGTAAGATCACTCACAGTAAACAGTACAGGGTGAGGTAGACCAGGAAGACAGGACAGAGATACAGAGCTGGGCAAGGAACAGCAACATTCTAGACTTCATTCTCACCATCTTGTGAGGGTCCTGCTTTCACCTCTTCTGTACTGGTCCTCAATGCGACAGCACAGGGGATCGCAGGAATCAATCCTGGCCCATGCTGTGTTCGTGATCTCTGTAACATCCTCCAGTCCCGATAATCCTTCCTCTGTTTGGAATCTCCTCTAGTCCACATCATTCTCTCTGTCTCTGTCTCTGTCTCTGTCAGGTTCTCCAGTCCCTAACACCCTAATCCCTAACCTTCTCCAGTAGGTACTAAATTCCTTCATCCCTGTAAACCCTGACAGTCCTGTCTATCCCTGTAAGCTCCTCCCACCAATACCACCCTCCATCTCAATGTATTTGTCTTTAACCTCTCCATCCGTCCCTACCTATGTAATCTTCTCCAGCTCCGACAACCCTTCCTTCGCTGTGAAAAATTTGTAAACTCCTTATCCTTCTCCAATTGTTTGATCTTTATCTTGTAAAATTTCATCCTCATTCCCGACACCATACCCCTCCCGACCACAGGAACCTCTTTCAGTTTGTGCAACCCTCCCCATCTGTGTAACTGTCTCCATCCCAGCAACCTGGCATTCTCCATTGCCTTCCTATCTATGTAGCCTCCAGAGCCTAGAAGCCTTCTTATATCTGTAAATATCTTCAATCACAACAACCTTCCATATCTCTGTTAGTATGCACAATAATCTCCTAGATGAAACAGCCCCCTGTCTATGCCTCTCAGTCTGCCTGCCTCTTCCTAACTCCATCCCTATCCCTATCTCCAGAATCTAATCCAGCTCCCTCGATCTCTGTAAATTCCTTTGTCCTACTGACATTCTTGACCAGATGTAACTCTGTTTTACTCTAACATCCTCGAGTCCCTGTAAGCCTCCCTATCTCTGTAACCTCTACCCATCTGTTCAACCCCCCACTACTGAGGAATGTCTCCCTGTATTCACAATAAGGCAGATGGAATGACAGGGAACAGATATGATGGAACTGTCGTTACGGAGATGTAGCTGCAGAATGATCATCGCTGGGAAGGGAATACGAAGGGTTGTTGGGATCGAGTTATAGAGTCAGAGAGATGTGCAGCATGGAAACCGACCCTTCGGTCCAACCCATCCATGCTGAGCAGATATCCCAACCCAATCTAATCCCAATATGCGGACTAGGCAACAAACCAACAAGTTGTGAAGGAAGGATGAGGTTAATGCATTAATGAGACAGTCATGTAGATCTGAATATCAAAAGTGGAGCTGAGAATAAGCAAGCAGCAGCAACCATTAGCAGGAATTCTTTTGTAGGCACCAAACAGTGATGGGAATGTCAATATAGTTACAGTCAGGACACTGAATGTACTTATGGCAAGGGCAGTACAGTAACTGTGTGACAGTGGTCTCTATGCCAACGAGCGTGTTGGATTGAATTTGTTGGTGTGAATATAAATGGCAGAATTGTAAGGGTGTAGGAGGGGTGTACTGGTATAGGGGATATGGTGTATTTGAATTATCAGAAGCCTTTATGCAAGTTTTAACAGGGAAAAGAACGGACAAAGGAAGCACATGGTGAGGGGAAGAAACTGACAGGACAGCGTACCTGCAGAGTTACTGCCTTTGCTGTTTGAATTCATGTATCGCTGGATATCGGAGTGCATTTATCGGATTTAAAGTTTACTGCAGATTATATCTGCAATAAATGCTTCTGCTTGTGAATCCTATCAGATCGAATGGATTGGTTGGAGAGACAGTTTAAGACAATACAGAATTGGTAACAGCAACAGTATGTGATGGATGGCAGTTATAGGAAGGGGGACAGTCTCAGATAGAGTTACATAGATGGGTTAACTCCAAAAAAGGCAAGAGAGTTAAGTAGCTAGTGCAGGAGTCTTCTGTGGCTCTCCCCATTTTAAGCAAATATGCTATTTTGGAAAATGTAGCGGGTGATGGATTCACACGGGAACGTTGCACAAACAGGCAAGTTTGTGGTATGGAGACTGGCTCTAATGCAACAGGGGATACGCCGGATTCCACGAAGTCAATTGTCTTAGGGGACTCGCTAGTCTGAGGTACAGACAGACGGTTCTGTGGCCAGCAGAGAAATAAGCAGATTAGTGTGTTGCTTCCCTGGTGCCAGGATCAAGGATATCTCAGAAAGGATGCAGAATGTTCTCATGGGGAGAGGGGCCAGCAAGAGGTCATTGTCCAAATTGGAACCAACGACATAAGAAGGGAAAACGTTTGAGATTAAGGACGGAGATTGCAGGGTGATAGGCAGAAATTTATAAAAGAGGATCTTGAGAGTAATAATATCTGTATTACTCCCGGCGCTATGAGCTAGTGAGGACAGGAATAGAGGGATAGAGCAGATGAATACATAGCTTTGGAGCTGGTGTATGGGAGAAGTATTCACGTTTTTGGATCACTGGAATCTCTTTTGGGGTAGAAGGAACCTGTACCAGAAGGACGGATTGCACCTAAATTGGAAGGGGGCGAATATACTGGCAGGAAGATTTGCCACAGCTGCTCGGGAGGTTTTAAACTAGTTTGGACGGGGGGGGGGGGGGGGGGGGAGCTGGGGGCAGGGAGATAGTGAGGAAATAGATCAATCTGAGATTGGTAAACTGAGATCAGAAACGAGTCAAACAGTCAGGACCGGCAGGGACAAGGTAGGACTAATAAAGTAAACTGCATTTATTTCAATGCAAAGGGGCCGAATCGGGAAGGCAGATGAACGCAGGGCATGGTTAGGAATATGGGACTGGGATATCATAGCAGTTACAGAAACATGGCTCAGGGATCGGCAGGACTGGCAGATAATGTTCCAGGTTACAAATTCTACAGGAAAGATAGAAAGGAAGGCAGGACAGGAGGGGGAATGGAGTTTTTGATTAGGGATAGCATTACAGGGGTACTGAGGGAGGATATTCCTGGAAATACATCGAGGGAAGTTATTTGGGTAGAACCGAGAAATAAGAACGGGATGATCACCTTATTGGGATTGTATTATAGACTACCTAATAGTCAGAGGGAAATTGAGAAACAAACTTGTGAGAAGATCTCAACTATCTGTAAGAAAGTAGGGTGATTATGGTAGGAGATTTTAACTTTCCAAACATAGACTGGGACTGCCGGAGCGTTAAGAGTCTAGATGGAGAGGAAGTTATTCAGTGTGTACAAGAAAATTTTCTGATTCAGTATGTGGATTAACCTACTAGAGAAGGTGCAAAACTTGACCCACTCTGGGGAAATAAGGCAGGGCAGGTGACTGAGGTGTCAGTGGAGGTGCACTTTGGGGCCAGCTACCATAATACCATTAGATCTTAAATAATTATGGAAATGGATAGACCAGATCTTAAAGTTGACGTTATAAATTGGAGAAAGGCCAATTTTGACAGTATTTGGCAAGAACTTTCAAAACCTGATTGGGGGCAGATGTTCACAGGTAAATGGACGGCTGGAAAATGGGAAGCCTTCAGAAACGAGATAACAAGAATCCAAAGCAAGTATATTCCTGTTGGGATGAAAAGAAAGGCTGGTAGTATAGGGATTGCTGACTAACTAAACGGTTTGATTCATAAAAAGAAGGAAGCATGTGTCAGGTATAGACAGGATAGATCGAGTGAATCCTTCAAAGAGTATAAAGGCAGTAAAGGTATACTTAAGAGGGAAATCAGGAGGGCAAAAAGGGGACATGAGATAGCTTTAGCAAGTAGAATTATGGAGACTGCAAAGGGTTTTTACAAATACATTAAGGACAAAATCATAACTAGGGAGAGAATAGAACCCCTCAAAGATCAGCAAGGCAGCCCTTGTATGGAGCTGCAGGAAATGGGGGAGATACTAAACGAGTATTTTGTATCAGTATTTACTGTGGAAACGGATATGGAAGGTATAGAATGTCAGGAAATAGATGGTTACACGTTGAAAAATGTCCATATTCCAGAGGAGGAAGTGCTGGATGTCTTGAAACGTGTAAAAGTGGATAAATCCCCAGGACCCGAACAGGTGTACCATAGATCTCTGTGGGAAGCCAGAGAAGTGATTGCTGGGCTTCTTGCTGAGACATTTGTACCGTTGATAGTCACAGGAGAGGTGCCAGAAGACTGGAGTTTGGCAAACGTGGTGCCACTGTTTAAGAAGGGTGGTACAGACAAACCATGGAACTATAGGCCAGTGATCCTGACGTCAGTGGTGAGCAAGTTGCTGAAGGGAATCCTGAAGGACAGGATGCACATGGAGTTGGAAAGACAAGGACTGATTAGGGATAGTCAACATAGCTTTAACCGTGGGAAATCATATCTCACGATCTTGATTGAGTTTTTTGAAGAAGTAACGAAGAGGGCAGAGCAGTAGATGTGTTCTATATGGACTTCAGTAACGCGTTCGACAAGATTCTCCATGGAAGACTGGTTAGCAAGTTTAGATCTCACGGAACACAGGGACAACTAGCCACTTGGATACAGAACTGGCTCAAAGTTTGAAGACAGAGGGTGGAGGTGGAGGGTTGTTTTTTAGACTGGAGGCCTGTGACCAGTGGAGTACCACAAGGATCAGTGCTGGTTCCTCAATTTTTTATCATTTACGTAAATGATTTGGATGTGAGCGTAAGAGGTATTGTTAGTAAGTTTGCAGATGACTACAAAATTGGAGGTGTAGTGGACAGCGAAGAGGTTTACCTCAGAGTACAACAGGATCTTGATCAGATGGGCCAATGGGCTGAGAAGTGGCAGGTGGAGTTTAATTGAAATAAATGCGAGGTGCTGCATTTTGGGAAAGCAAATTTTAGCAGGACTTCAACATTTAATGGCAATGTCCTGGGTGTGTTGCTGAACAAAGAGACCTTGGCGTGCACGTTCATTGGTCCTTGAAAGTGGAGTCGCTGGTAGGTAGGATAGTTAAGGTGGTGTTTGGTTTGCTTTCCTTTAATGGTCAGAGTATTGAGTTTTGGAGTTGGGAGGTCATGTTGCGGTTGTACGGGACACTGGTTAGGCCACTGTTGGAATATTGCATGGAATTCAGGTCTCCTTCCTATCGGAAATATGTTGTGAAAATTGAAAGGGTTCAGGAAAGATTTACAAGGATGTTGACAGAGTGGGAGAATTTGAGGTATAAGGAGAGGTTGTACAGGCTGGGGCTGTTTTCCCTTGAGCGTTGGAGGCTGAGAGGTGACCTTCTCGAGATGTACAAAATTGTGAAGGGCATGGAGAGGATAAATAGAGAAAGTCTTTTCCCTGGTGTCGGGGAGTCCAGAACTAAAGGGCATAGGTTTAGGCTGAGAAGTGAAGGATGTTGGGTGGCACAGTGGTTAGCAATGCTACCTCCCAATGCCATGAGACTCAGGTTCAATTCCCGCCTCAGGCTGTGTGGACTTTGCACATTCTCCCTATGTCTGCATGGGTTTCCTCCCACAATCCAAACTTGTGCAGGCTAGGTGAATTGGCTATGCTAAATTGCCTGTACTGTTAGGTACAGGGGGAAGGATCTGGGTGGTTTGCGCTTTGGTGGGTCGCTGTGGACTTGTTTCTACACTTTTAGAAATCAAAACGTGAAAGAGACCTAAGGGGCAACTTTTTCACACATACGGTGGTACGTGTATGGAACGAGCTGCCAGATAATGTGGTGGAGGCTGGTACAATTGCAGCATCCCCCTGTCTGCGTGGGTTTCCTCCGGGTGCTCCGGTTTCCTCCCACAGTCGAAAGATGTGCAGGACAGGTGAATTGGCCACGCTAAATTGCCCGTAGTGTTAGGTAAGGGGTAGATATAGATGTAGGGGTATGGGTGGGTTATGCTTCGGTGGGGCAGTGTGGACTTGTTGGGCCGAAGGGCCTGTTTCCACACTGTAAGTAATCTAATCTAATCTAATCTAATTTAAAAGACATTTGGATGGTTACATGAATTGGAAGGGTTTGGAGGGATATGGGTCGGATGCGGGCAGGTGGGAATAGATTGGGTTGGGATATCTGCTAGACATGGACGGGTTGGACTGAAAGGTCTGTTTCCATGCTGTACATCTCTATGCCTCGATAACTCACAGAGTGAGTTTGTAAATGCAATTAGTGTGAATGGTATTTGGAGCAATACATGTAATTGGAAAGTTAAAGTTAGGTTGGAGTTTGTTTAAAGGGATTGGAATATAGAGGTAAAGACATCATGAAGCAGTTGCATAGAGTGTTGGTGAGAGTGTACCTGAGGTATTGAGTGCAGTGTCGGTGACCTAATCTAAGAAAGATTACACTGATCACAGAGGACGTGCAATGGACATTCTCCAGATTAATTCCTGAGATGACAAGATTTTCTGATGGGGAGATTTGTCCTGCGACCTCTCCAGTTTCAAAGAATGAGAGGTGATCACAGTGAAATTTCAAAAATCTATGATTCATGTGATGAGGTGGAAATAAACAGGATGTTTCTCTAGCTGTCTACTCTATATTTAAGGCAAATAATGACAGGATAAGGGATATGCCATTTAAGACCATAATAAGGCGGAAATACTTCCCTTGGAGGGGACTGACTAACACAGGGGCATGGAAGCCTGTTGGCAGGGCAAGATTAAGGAGAATCCCCAGATATTCTTCACGTATATCAAGTGTAACAGAACAACCAGGGAACATGTCGGGCCTATTAGTGACTTGGCAAGTTGTATCCAAACTCAACTTCATGGTAGAAGGCTGTTTATGTGACTGGAGCCCAATTTCCCCGGTGTACCCGGTAGAGATCAGTGCTGTGTTCCGTATTATTTGTGGTATTCATAAGTGATGTGAATGTGAAGTGGGTAGGGGGAGTGTGATAAGTAAGTTTGTGTTTGACACAAAGATTGGCCGGGTGGTTGGCAGTGAGGAGGGAGATCTTATATTACAGGAAGATACAGATAGAATGGTCAGATGGACAGAACAATGGCAAATGGAATGTAACCCTGATAAATATGAGGTGATACACTTTGGAAGAAGGAACCAGACAGGGGAGGAAACAAAGAATGGCATCACACTAGGAAGCTCAGAGCGTGCTTCTCCACACATCCCTGAATGTGACTGGATATGATAATTGATGAGTTCAGCATGACTGTAGATAAAGCCTTTATTCATTGACCCAAAGATTATCCGAGTTCTACATAGCACTTTGGTAAGGCCAAATGAAATATTGTGTGCAGTTCTAGGAGCTGCGTTACAGGAAGGATGTGATTGTACTGGATGAGGTGCAGAAGAGATTCACCAGGATGTTCCCTGGGATGGACCATGTGAGCTGTGGAGAGAGGGTGGGTAAGCTTGAATTATTTATTTAGGAGCAGAGGAAGTTGAGTGGGTAACTAATTCAGGTTTAAGATTACAAGGGGCATGGACAGGGTGAATAGACAACAGCTGTTCTTTTTAGTCAAAGTTTCAGATTCCTTACAGAGTAAAACCAGGGAATGGAGAATGGAGAACAGAGAAACATGACACAGCTACTTCACTTCTGCCTTCACAGAAAAATACATAAACAAAGCCTTCCCAGCAATAGGAGAAAACCTGAGTCTGAGGAGGAAATGATGTGGAATGAAACTAGTAAATAAACTAATTTGGAGAAATTATTGGAACTGAAAATAATGGGCATAGAAAAAAAAACAACACAGCTTGATGAAATGGGAAGCATTTGAGAAACTCACTGGTAGATTAATTAAAGAAAATACAATAGAGGCATTGAACTTGGATTTTCAGCAAGAATTTTAATAGAGTCCCAAGCCTAGTGTGCAAAGTAAAAGCACATGGGATAGGGGGTAATATATGAACATGGTGTTAAAATGGGAGTGTTGACAGGAAACAATGAGGAGGAATAAATGGATGGTTTTCAGTTTGGAAGGCTCATGAGGCATCGTAATGATTGGTGATGGGGCACCAGATATTCACAATACATCTCAAACATCTCGTTGAGGGAATCAAATGCAAAGTTTCCAAGTCTGCTGACGGAACTAGGATTTTGAAAGTGAGGAGGATGTGAATAAAACTCAAAGGAGATTGAAACAAACGGAGTGAATGATTAAATATGTGGCAGATGAAGAGCAGTGTGGATAGATGTGATGTTGTCTACTTTGTTGTGAAACACTAAAATTCCAGCCAACCATTGGAAAAGGGAGTGGTTGAGAAATGTCGATCTATGAAGGGAACTGTACTTTTCTTCTGTTATTGTTTAGACAGACATCTGAGTTCCATGCAGAGCAGTGAGTTCTGAAGACAGAAGCCAATACAGGGAATACATTGGCACACAAACCAGTTTACACAGACCCACCAAGTGGGGAGCTGTAACATTGAAAAGGATCTGGGATCTCCCTGTACACCAGTCACTGAAAGCAATATTGCAGGAGCAGAAAGCAGTCAGGAAGATAAATGGGTGTTGACCATCATTTCAGAGGGACTGGAGTCCAGGGGTAAGGGTGTCTCAGTGCAGCTGTACAGGCCCTTGGTGAGACCTCAACTCGAACATTGTGCAGTGTTGTGTGCAGGTTTGGTCTCCTTACCTAATAAAGGACAAACCTGACATTGAGGGAGTGCAGCGAAGGATGACCAGACTGATCTCTGAGATGACAGACTTTTTGTGGAGCAGAGTTTGGGGCGACTGAGCCTGTATTCCATGGGGTTTAGGAAAATGAGTGGCGATCTCAGTGAGATATATAAAACACTGACAGGGTGAGGTCGATTGGAAGCAGTGATGATAATTCCCCTGGCTGGGAAGTCTAAAACAAGAGGCCACAGTATTAAATACAGATGGATCACATTGCATTTAGATACGAATAAATGTCTGCACTCAGAGACTGGTGAACCTGGGAATTCTCTCTCATATAAGGCTGTGGAAGACAAGGCACTAAAGACTAATAAGGATGTCTAGACACCAAAGGATGGGGGAGAGAGCAGGAGTATGGTGTAGAAATAAAGGGTCAGCCATCATTATATTGAATTGGATAGTAAACTCGACAGACCAAGGGGACGACCGCAGTTCCTATTTTATAGCTTCACAAGGTTAATCACATTAAGGGGTGTGTAAAGTGTGTGGGGAAAGTGCATTCAGGAGATGTTCAGACATTAACTAGAATGGGGCAGGCTCAATGGCCTATTACATTCCCGATGTTTCTGTGCGGTTTGTGGGAAAGCTCTGTAAATGTTGTCACAAGTTCGCAGATGTTTGGAACGACGTCTCTGCTGGCTCAACATGACTGTCTTTCCCGTTCCCTTTTCCATACCGAGGTTGGGGGCTGGATGTTCTGTCAGGTTTTATCCTTTTAGACTTTAGAGCAGTTTGATACAATAGAGTGTCTTGCTTGGCCTTTTCAGAGACCATTGAAGAGTGCATCACATGTCTGTGTGTCTGGAGTCACTTTTAGGCCAGACCAGGAAAGCACGGGAGATTCACTTCCTGAAAGTACATTGGGGAAGGAAATTGGTGTTTACAATCGACATTGACATCAAGGCCATTGTTACTGACACCAGATTTGAGATCTCGATATTTTATTAATTGTTTTTAATTTCCACCAGCTGCCAGAGCATTAGCCTGGTCTGGATTATTCATCCAGTGACTTTTCCAAAACACACCATCTCCACATGGGGACCGATCGGAAACCACACTGAGCAAGTTTATGTCTGTGCTGCTTGACAGCTCTATCAAAACGAACTCCCAATTTGACTATCATGATGAGACTGAGAGGGTTGTAATTGTCCAGATTGTAATTATTCCCCGACACTGAGTAATTTTCCACATTGCTAGGGAGATGTCAGAGTTGTAGCTGGAAGGAAACCGCTTCCCCAGGGGCACGGCTTGTTGTACAGCACAAGTCTTCATTCCTATTTCAGGAATGGGGTCAGGACTCATTGCATTTGCCTCTCTAAAGTGTTCAGCTTTTTCTTCATGGCACGTGCAGCGAATTGAATTGGTTGAAGACTGATCTGTGATCCTGTGGGCATCATGATGACGGTGAATTGAATCATCGACTCAACACCCCTGGCTGAGGATGGTACAGATACTATTTCCTTGTTTTTTACACTGATGTGCAGAGCTGATCCATTGATAGAATGGGGATAATTGTGGAGCCCTCTCTAACAGTTAGTTGTTTAATGGACTATCACGATTTTTGGCCGAATGTGGCAGGCTGCAGAGGTTTCATCGGGGTGTATTGACCTTGTGACAATTTCTCTCTCTCGATCATACGATTTGGTTTTATTTGATTTGATAGGATTCGTTGTCGCATGTATCTAAGTAGAGTGAAACTCTTTGTTTATACACAGTTCTGGCAGATCATAGTGAGAGTTGGAGCTGCCTTTTTTTAGAGACATGGAGTGGCCGAAAATTAAAAGTCTACTTCAGCTGTCTGTTTCTGAAGAGCCACAAAATAGACAGAAATTAAAATAGATTGCTTCAGCATCAGTGAAAAAAGGGCCTTTTAAAAGGGAATTATTCCAAAGCAAAAGAAAGGATAATCTGATTCGCAAGATTCTGAAACATGCCAATATAGTGGTAAAGAAGGTTCTTTTTTTAAAAAAAAAATGATGATTTGTAACAGAACACAGATGAAAAAATGAAATTGTAGCACAAAAACTTTGAAGAATCACTACAAAAAGTAACTTATTCTGATCTCAGTAAGGATTATTTTCATCCACAAAAATAGCATCTCAAGTTATCTTTCAGAAGCTAGCTTTGCCTTTGAAACTGTTTACAATAGTAATAAGTTCTAGTTAAATATTTGGTAAATAATCATGGACACAGATTTCAACATAATAATAAAACCTTAAAGAGATGCCTGGCTTGTCTTGTCGAATTTGCGAAGAAAAAGGTTAACCGTGGAAATAATAATATTACGTATTTTGTATCAGAATCAGCTTTTTACTGTAAAATGTGATCACGGAATTTGATAAGAGATAGCCTGCCCATTGGAGAATAGAATTCATGCAATCCTTCAAGATAAACAATGAGGGATATGACTGAAAAGAGCAGAGCCCCGAACTTTGGAATGCATTATAGAAAGATCCCAAGGCCTAGAGATAACAACAATCGTTAAACATCCGAAACAAATAAGAAACTTGGGCTGTCCCTGGGAGTGTCCAACAATGATAAGTTGTTTTACAAGATTGGTTCTGCAGAAGGGGAGTGGAGTGTACACTGACAAAGTTGTGTATGATCATTGCAACACAGAACGTATAAAAATACTGTCTTTTTACTGTAAACTCGAAGTGTGTCATTGATTTGCCGTCTGATCTGAGCTAAAGATTAAGGAAACGATTGTCTTCTCATGTCAAAGCCAGATTTGAGGAAGATCCTTTGGTATTCTCCCAGCATTAACCAGGTTTTGCTTGAATTAATGTCCATTCCGTGCCTGTGTCCTGTCTGCCTCCAGAGTCTTTGACCCTCGCTGGGGAATCTCGCTCCTATAATAAGCAAGGACATACAGATCATAGGGTAAAGGAAAAACTTAGACTGAGACATACAGGCTACACCAGAAAGGGTATGCTATAGGCAACATCAATGTGAGCAAGATCAGCATTATTTGAAGTTAGAGAATCCATTCCTCAGTTTAATAATGGGCTGGGAAGATGCTGTTCATGAGCCGCTGGTTTGTGTGTTCAAGATTCTGTATTGTCTCCATGATGGAAGAGATTGCAGGAGATCCAGGGTTCGATGGGTCTTTGATAATGTTGTCAGCCTTTCTACGGCAGTGAGCTGTGTCAATGGAGACAATGGATAGGACGTTGGTTTCCGTGATGGCATGGGCTGTGCACACAACCTTCTGTCATTTCACTTACTGTCCTGGGCAGGTCTGTGGCCACAACAGGTCATTATGCACCCAGATAGTTTGCTGTCAGTGGTGCATTTGTAGAAATTGGTGAGGGTCCTTGTGGACATGTCAAATGTCCTGAGCAGCCAGAGAAAGAAGAGGCATTGTTGTGCCATCTCGGCTATCACATCTACATGGGAGGTCGTTTATCTTCACTCCAAGCAACTTAATGCTTTCCACTCTTTCAACTTCAGTTCCATTGATGCAGATGGGGGCATGTTCTCCTCATTTCTTTCTGAAGTCATTGATCAGTTGGTTAGTTCTGCCGACGTTGAAAGAGAGGATGGTCTCAGTGCAGGGCTTCACCAAGTCCTCTATTTCCGTTCTGTATTTTGACTTGTTATCATTAAATACCTGTTCTACTATGATGGTGTCATCAGTGAACATGTAGATGGCATTCGTTCAAAATTTTGCAACACAGTCGTGGGTGTACAGGGGTATAGTAGGGGGCTGAGGACACATCCTTTGGGATTTCAGTGTTGAATGTTATCATGGAAGAGACACACTTACCTATTTTCACTGATTGTGTACTGTGGGTCAGAAAGCTGAGGATCCAATTTCAGAGGGCGGAGCCAAGACTAAGTTCAGGGAGTTTGGTGATCAGTCTGAAGGAATAATGGTGTTGAAGGTGAACCTATAGTCAATGATCAGGAATCTGATGTGGGTGCCCTTGTTGTCCAGGTGTTCCAGGGATATGGCACCCGCTATGTACCCATTCCACTGGTAGGAAAATTGTAGGGGATCGAGGCAGGCTGGGAGACTGGAACTGATGTGGGCCATGACTAGACTCTCGACGCATTTCACTCCCCTCAGTCTCCTGCGCTCTAAAGAGGAATGTCCCAGCTTATCCAACCTCTCCCTATGACTCAGACCCTTGAGTCCTGGCAACATCCTTGTAAAGTTTAAGTTTAATACCATCCTTCCTACAGCAAGGTGACCAAAACTGAACACAATGCTGAACTTGGACATATGAACATATTTGGAACTGCAGGTTTTACTCTGCTGCCAATTATTATGCTGCTGTGATATTGCTTTTTATTGTTATTCTGAAATCTTATTATTCATTGAATCCTCTGACGGTAATCCCCTCCAGTTAACGTTCTCCTGACTGCTTGAATTTGAATCAATCTATTCTGTTTGGACTGATATTTTGAGGCCGCTGTATATCAGAGAACAGGACGAGATGATGGATGACTGTGCAGTGTGTGTCCTTTACTGGACCAGCTTGTCTCTCCAGGCACCTAAAGCTTTTATTGTGGACCAGAGTACCTCAGAATCGTTACATGACAGAAGGAAGCTATTTAGCTCATTGTAGGTCCATGCACATAGAACATTACAGCTCAGTACCCACAACATCCTTCAGCACTGCCGACAGATCCACCGACCTTACTGACAACCGTAAATTTACTAACTCATCCTTCTATACCCTCATTTAGGTCATTTTCAAAAGGACAAACAACAGTCACTCTAAAGCAGATCCTTGCAGTATACCACTAGTGACTGAAATCCAGGATGAACATTCCCCATCAACTACCACCTTCTGACTGCTTTCAGCTAGCCGATTTGTGATCCAAACGCTAAATCACCCACAATTCCACGTCTCCATATTTTCTGGGAGATAGTAAGGACTGCAGATGTTTGAGATCAGGGTCGAGAGTGTGGCGCTGGAAACGCACAGCAGGTCAGGCAACATCCGAGGAGCGAGGAGAAAATGAAGACTGCAGATGCTGCAGACCATAAAACTGATTCTCGATGAAGGGCTTACAAGAGAAACATCAACTTGCATGCATCTTGGATGCTACCTCATCTGTTCTGCTTTTCAAACACCACACTCTCCATATTTTCTTCAATAGCCGACCATGGGGGACCTTATCAAACGCTTCACTGAAATTCACATACCTCACTTTACTCTTATCCACCTGTTTGGTCACCTTCTCAATGAACTCGGTGAGATTTGTGAGGCATGACATACCCTTCACAAAACCTTGTTGACTATTCCGAATCAAATGTTTCCTTTCCAGATGATAGTAAATCCTATCTCTTATAATCCTTTCCAACACTTTACCCACAACCAAAGTAAGACAGGTATATAATTACCAGGGTTGTCTCTTCTCCATTTCTTGAACAAAGGGACAACATTTGCTGTCCTCCAGTCTTCTGGCACTCTTCCTGTAGACAATGGCGATGTAAAAATCCGAACAGTTGGTTGCGTAAACTCCTCCCTAACTTCTCAGAGAATCCTAGGATAAATCCCATCTGGCCCAGGGGACATATCTATTTTCACACTCTCCAGAACTGCTAACATCTCGACGTTACGAACTTCAATCCCGTCTAGACTAATAGCCTGTTTCTCAGTATTGGCCTTGACAGCATTTTCTTTTTCCAATGTGAATCCTGATTCAAATATTAATTTACAGCCTGTCCTATCTCCTCAGACTCCACACACAACTTAACACTACTGTGTTTGATTGTCACTAATCTTCATTTGGTGATTCTTTTATTCGTGACATGCTGATAGAAAGCTTGAGGGTTTTCCACGATCCTACTTGCGAAAGACTTGTCATGCTCTATCCTGGCTATTCTTAGCTTTTTTAAAAAGTCCTTCCAGGCTAACTTGTAACTCTCAAGCATCCGAACTGAGCCTTCATGTTTCATCTTTACATAAGCCACCTTCTTCCTCTTGACAAGAGATTCAACTGCTTCAGTAAACCACAGCAGCCTCACTCAACCATTTTCTCCTTTCCTGGCAGGTATAAAATTATCAAGGTCACACAGTAGCTGTTGTTTGAAAAAGCTCCACACTTAAATTGTACCTATCCTCTGCAGTTTCCTTCCCCATCCTATGCATCCTAAAACCTTTCCTAATCGCATCATAATTACCTTTCCCCCAGCTATAACTCTTGTCCTGCAGTATACACCTGTCCCTTTCCATCGCTAAGGTAAACATAACTGAATTGTAGTCACTATCAGCAAAGTGTTCACCTACCTCCAAATCTAACACCTGGTCTGGTTCATTACTCAGTACCAAAGCCAATTTGGCCTCGGCCCTTGTTGGCCTATCAACATAATGTGTCAGGAAACCATTCTGCACACATTGGACAAACACTGACCCATATAAAGTATTTCTACTGTACCATTTCGAATCAATATTTGGAAAGTTAAATTCTTCCATAACAAATGCTCTGTTATTTTCGCTCCTATTCAGTATCATCTTTTTAATCCTTTCCTCTACATCTCTGGAACATTTCAGACGGCAATAGAGAACTTTCAGCAGACTGACCTCTCCGTTTTTGTTTCTAACCTCTTTCCATACGACCTCACTAGACGGGTCCTTATCAAGCATCCTTTATACCAACGTAATGCTGTCTTTGATTTTCAATGCCACCTCACCCTCCCCCACCCCAAACTCCACCCCCGCCCCACTGTTAGTACTTTCCTTTTTTCAATGTAGCATCTAAACCTCGGACCCTACAACGATCAGTCCTGTCCCTGCTCTATCCATTTCTCCAAAATGGCCAAAACATCAAGCTGTACAACAGCACAATTTGGAAACAGGGATGTTAAACGAGGGTGAGTTGGATAGATCAGAAGACAGCATGAGGGGAGATAGACAGGAACGAACAGAAAATGGAAGTTTTATTTAGAAATTCTCACGGACTGCAAGGCCTTTATCTATTGTCATACCGTTTGAGCACTGTGCGGATACTGGCTGTGGTCCCAGAGCATTTATCGCCAATAATATCACAGAGCTGAGTTGCTGACAGTTAAACAGAGTCCAAAAGGCCAAGTGATTTTTTTATTTTTCTACAGTGAGAAGGTGATTTAATTTAAATAGACTGGGTGAACAGCAGCAGGAACTGAGAACCCCCTCAATACTGAGATAATGCGCCAGAGAATCTCAATGAGGTGGATCAATGACAGAGGGGAAATCAGCATCTCAGCTGTGGGCCAAATAATGATTGAGAAAGATTGCACACCACTTCCGTGGTTTTCTAATGCACATTTCAATTTATGTAGCTCAATATCACGAGTGTATCTTATTTCTTCGTACTTCCCATAGTTTAGTACGGACGGAAAATCATTTTGTCCCCGTATTTTGTGTTCAATAAACAGAACTAATATGGTGATAAAGTCCATTTTTTTTTAAACTTGGTTTACATGATTCACCCATCAGTGGGCCAGCAGGTTGGAGGAATTGTTGAAGGCCTTCCAGCACTCAGGTAGCTGAAGGGCCTCTTCCCAGTGTGGACCCGCCAGTGCTTCAGCAGGGAGGAATTGCTGAAGGCCTTCCCACACTTGGGGGAGAGGCCTTTCAGCTGTCCCAAGTGCAGGATGGCCTTCAGCATTTCCTCCACCCTGAAGCACTGGTGGGTCCACACTGTGGAAGACTTAACAGACTCTGAGAACGTTCCTCTCACTCCACGCTACTCCCCATTTCGATTGAGAGAGAGAGAACCAGTCTTTAACTAAACTCTTCCAACATTTACACAGTGCATTTGGTGTGTGATCATACTTCACGTTATCCACCATCGTGACAGGAGCCACAATACCTTCATTCTAAAACAGATAACCATTCCCACCAGCTTCTGATCCCCACAGAGAACATGGGTCTGTGTTCCTGGAGATGGAAGATGCCTCCTTGAGGCTTGGCACAAAACATTTGGCTTCCTTCCTCACTGCCGGCAAAAAACGTTAAAGAATCATTTGTTCCACAGGCAATGGAGCCACGAGGAACATTGTGAGCAGTCTATGAGTGCAGTCTCTGCTCCATTCGTTTTCCAGGTTGGAGCATCAATGACACCCTCCTATTCCTGTGTAAGTGTCTCGAGGGGTGAATGGTCTCCTCCTGGTTCCATAGAACAGATTTAGGGGTCTTACTGGACTCTGCCTGTTCCTGTTTAACAGTTCAATGTGCTGACCAGATGCCTCCTCTTCCTGTGGAACAGGCAGGAGGATTGAATGGGCTGTCCCTCTTCTTGATCAGTCATTTCGATGGGCTGAATAGTTTCCACATATCCGGATGTAACCAGCTTGAGGTGCTGAATGAGCTCCTCTTTTAATTGTGGAAATGTGCAGTGCCTGGCCTTTCTGTTACATGAAAGTTACTGGCACTTTAACAGCATGAACGTGAATGTTGTTTGGGTCTTGCTGAATATGGACACAGACCGGTTCAGGAGCTGAGTGGGGACAAAATGTTCTGAATATTATGTGATCTTCAGTGATCACTCCGCTTCTGATCTTGGGATAGATGGGGGGCGCCGGGAATGGGGGCACATAGACGATGACGAAGGAGCTGAAGATGTTTGTGCTGAGAAAGTTAATCTGAGGATCTCCTGAAGAGATGTCCCGGGACTGAGAGGATTGTCGGCCACCGACCACAAACATCTTCCTTTGTGCTCTGAAAGACCCCAACCAGTGAGGAGGTTAGACCTGATTCTCATTAAGCTCAAAAAACTAGGTGGTCCCGATGACATCCTCAGTCAACTACTGCCTTGATATCAAGGCCATTCACTCTTTCTTGAGCCCCTGTGTTCACCTCTTGTTCAAATCAATAGGTGACGGTGTATGTGCAGAGTGTTTTCCTCTCACAGAGGGTACTCAATGTCAGGAATTATCTGGACTAGAGAGTTAGGGGAGTTACATCGCTGAAAGTATTTATAGAGGTAGTACATGAATCGTTGACCTGTCAGAGAGCTGAGGACTGTGAAGAACTGGGCATTAAGGAGGAGTTAATGCTAACAGTAGATCAGCCATGATCGTATACAATGACTTGATCGTCCGAATTACCTATTCCTGTTCCTTATGTTTTCATTTTCTGTAATTTCAAAGTAAACGTCTGTAATTTTCCTGGATGTACTGTTATTGTATGTTGTAATCAGAGCTAGCAAAGCATTTTTGTGAGTGAGGTATGGAGCTTTATTCATAACGAATCCTGGTCTAGACCAAGACCAATAAATGAAGCACAAGTTGCAGTGAGGGAGCACTCTGTAAACAGACCAGAGGCGTCTTTCAAAACCAACCTGGATTTCCAAATAACATTTTCCAATCTGTGCGTGACAGTTGTGAGGGATTATTTGAGATCCTGTGTTACTGTGGACCAGGTATTTGGAGCAAGTGGCCCCCATCTGCACCTTGCAGGAGCTGTATGAGGCTGAATGCACCATAGTAACACGGGACTGTGGAGCAAGAGTGGGTCATCAGACACTTTGTCACTGCTCTTCCATGAACTATCATCTGATTAAGGTCCCAGCAGCACTTTTCTGTCAGTACCATTTCCCTACATTCATTTGTCTTTCAAATGTCTTACATAGATAATTCTGAACAAATGGAAATATCCAGGCATCACAATCTTCTGTGGAAGGGAATTCACACCTTAACAACCCTTTGTGAATCTCTTGTTCGTGTTCTGACCAATGTTGGAGGGTCACTCATGTCTTTTCCCACTCCTCTATTGGTGAAAGCAAATTTTAAATGTAACCAGTTGAGTGTTGTGTCCAATGATATAGGTATCGGACTGGGTAATTTTCTGGAAAAATCAGAGACACAGAAAGTTGAACTGTGAACAAATGGTAAAATGATAGAGTGTCCCAAACATGTTTCTGACTTCGAACTTATTCTGCTCACACAAATGTCTGGGAAAGCGGATTTCTTCCCAGAACAGTTGGATTTGACTGAATTCCCTTTGTTTTGAGCTGTACAGAGATTCCTATGAATCCTCATCAGGAATCCTCCGCGAGTGGTAAAGATGACTCAGGATTTTTGTGCTCTTACACCTTGTTTTCAGGCAGAACAAAGTAAGAGAGAGAGAGAGAGAGAGAGACCAATTGGGTGCGGCTTCTGAAGCAAGTAATATTTTTCTCCGTCTCTGTGCGGAAAAATTCAAGAATATCAACTGAACACCAAAGTGGACCATGTGCACTCTCCATGTACATTCTCTGGAATGGATGATAATAGACTGTATGCTGTATGCAGCATTATTGCTGTTGTTGTGCACAATGCCTTTAATTAGCAAATGAAAATAATGTGCCCGTTTTATGATTTGATGAGATGCTTATATGCATCTGAGTAATTTTTTAAAATGGGTCGGTATCTTCATAATATTTGTGTTAATACCAATGCATCTCATTCAAAAGGTTATTATCTAGCTTTCGTCTTCTTAACAAGAGAAAATATGTAGCCAGCTGAAAGACTTCTCTGAAAATCATGGTTCAGTAAGATTTTTCATCTAAGATCTAAACAGATAATCCCCGATAACAAAAGACCTTCATTTCAGGAATGAGTAAAGGAAAGCATCTTTAAACATCTTTGAAAGGAATTGTATCCGTTTTTTTTAGTTTAGAGGATCAGAACTGCACCCAATGTATCTGATGTGGTCTCAGCAATGCCCTGTACAGATACAGTGAAATATTCCTAATTAAACCCAATACCCGTTGCCACAAACAGCATCATTCTACTTACCTTCTGAATCACTTGCTGCATCTGCAGACAGACTTCATATGATTCATGTCCCAAGATTATGAAAAACATCTGCATCACAGAGTTCTGCAATCTCTCTCCATTTAAATTGTTCCCGACTGCAATAGACAACTCACAATATATTATTTCTGCTGAGGGTACGCTCACTAACCTTCCCTGTCTACATCAAAATGCAGATTCACTCCCTCCATTTGAAGATCTATTGAATGATCATTTTGGTGTACGAGGTAGTTCAGCTTTGATCCATTCAGTCCCTTCATCGAGATATTTTACATAGATTATTGATCATTGATGACCCTACAGTGATCGCTGAGTCAAAACTAGTTACAGTTTTGTTTAAAAAGATCATATATCACTACTATCTACTTCCTGTTAGTGACAGCATCTCTGTTCCTGTGCAGCAGTTCAGGCGGGTTGAATGGCCTCGTCCTGGGCTGTGTAATGTACTCAACGAGCTGAATTACTTCATCCTATATTCCTGTGTAATTCTTTGGAGGGGCAGAATGGTCTCCTCCCGTCTAATTGTAACGATCCAGTCAGGCTGAATGGGATAGTCTGTAATCGCACTCAGTGGTGGATTGAGGGAACAACACATGGGGTAGGGACAGCAGTATATGTCTGTAACTGCATCGAGTGGTGGATTGAGGGAACAACACATGGGGTAGGGACAGCAGTATATCTCTGTAACGGCCGGGAGCGTGGATTGAGGGAACAACACATTGGAAAGGTGCAGCAGTTGGCCGTTTAGCGGCACCATTCAGAATGGTCATGGCTGATCCGAGTGTGTCTGACCATCCGTCTCCTGTCTGTTCCCAATAAACTTTGACTCTCCTGTCCAGCAAAGATCAGTCAAGCTCAAACTAAAATACCTGAATTTACCGAGTCTTCACTGCTCCCTGAGGATGAGGACACCACAGATCGCACAACAGTAAACGGAAAGGGACATCCTTCTTTCATTGTGGGATACATTTTTTTAAAACTGTCAACCTGATATCAAATCACTGCCCCTTTTCAGATATAGTGGTACAATAACTAGGAATAGACATTTACCATTCTGCCATCCAATCTTTTCCCACATTACCACTGACTGGTTCCAATCAAATATGCTGCTGCTGCTGTCTCAGGAAGAGAATACCAAATAGCATAACACCACACGAGCATT
The DNA here is from genome assembly GCF_047496795.1 of Chiloscyllium punctatum. NCBI lineage: Eukaryota > Metazoa > Chordata > Chondrichthyes > Orectolobiformes > Hemiscylliidae > Chiloscyllium > Chiloscyllium punctatum. Next base: position 36,949,297 of record NC_092790.1, on the reverse strand, counting down.
AAAAAAGGAGCAGAATTAGACCATTTGGCCTATCGAGTCTGATATACCTTAAAGTCATTTCTATAATGTTCCTCAACATCATTCTCTTACCTTCTCCCAGAATCCTTGATCTCCTTATAAATCAGAAACTAATTTATTTGTGTCTTAATGGCACTCATGTCTGTGTCTTAATGTGTACTTAAGTGTATGTTTGTCCATGTACTTGTTACTTTTCTATTTGTGTGACTAAGTCTGTCTGTCTTTATATCAGCCTGTGTGTTTCTGTCTGTGTTTGTGTCCAATTGTGTGTGACTGTTTATGTCTTTGTGTGCTTCTCCGTGTGTGCATGCTTATCTCCTTGTATGCATTGTGTATGTTAGTATATTGGGGTATTTACCAATACGTCTGTGTATTTCAATACCTGCATCTCTGTGCAATGGGGTATCTGTTCATCTGCGAGTGAGAGAGATGAGGTTGGAACTGACAGTAGGTTTGAATTGAGAATTGCTCTTTACTGAACACTGCTCCTTATTCGGTTGGTGGGACGTGGATGTTTCCGAATCTCCACCCAAGGCCTCCTGGTCCTCTCCAGCTCTCTCCAGGTTCCTCCCACATATCAGGGTAGGGGTATGAGGGAACTGATATCTGGCACTCCACCACCCGGCTTGGCCCGTTCTGTCCTATTCCAGGCTGTTTCTCCTGGATTGGGAGAAAGGGAGGGAATGAGTGTGGGTGGGAGTGGATGGTCCTGCTGTTAGTGCTGGACTAGGTGAGGTGTGACATGGAGCCGGAGGGAGTCTGTCCATAGTGTTGTATCCATGTCGTGCTATTAGTGTGTGGGGCTATTGCATCAGGGACAGGAAATGTGGGGGAGGGAAGGTGCTGAATTCAACAGTGAGAGTGGTCGTGCTTGAACCTTATTGGAGTTAGAGTGTGAGTCTTGGTCGAGGATAGGTGTTATAAGAGACATACAGTGAGTGTGAGGGAGCAGTGAGAATATACAGTGACACTTATCCTGACAGAGCGGAATGGATATTGATGCTTGTCCTATATTGCTGGACATGTCTGCAGATCATCTCAGCATCGATGTGAGCCTCCCCGAATGTCTTATCCAAGTCTATCACTAATAACGACACAGGCTCTGTCCCTCAGATTCCACAGAATGGGTTTGGGTGGGTCTTACAAATAGCAAGGAGAAACAAACTTGTTGTGTTATATATCTGAACCAAAACTGTCACGCAAATATTTTGCATCATATGCTCTGGAAATTATATATGCAACTATACTCAAAGGGAAGCTATCAATACTGATATTATCGCTGGGCTCTTAACCCAGAGACCCAGGTAATGTTCTGGGGACATGGTTTCAAATCCTGCCATGGCAGATTGTGGAATTTGAATTCAATATGTATCTGGGATCAAGGGTTTATGATGATCAGGAATCCATTCCTGATTGTTGGAAAAACTCATCTGGTTCACTAATGTCCTTTAGGGAAGGAAACGGCTGTTCTTATCTGGTCTGGCCTGCATGTCACTCCAGATCCAAGGCAACGCTGTTGACTCTTAACTGCCGTCTGGTATGGCCAGTAAATGCTGGTTATCGAGCTAAGCCCTCATCCTGTGAACGAGTAACAAATACTCGTGGATCCTGCAGTAATAATGGGTGGTATCAAGTTGCATCGAAACTGAGTTAACTAAGTGACTGCTAATGTTGTGAAAAATAAATTCCTTGAGTGTATATCAGGTAGGTTGGAGAGTATGTTGTGAACCAAACTAGAGAGCAGATTATTTCGGATTTGGTGTTGTGTGATACTGATTAAGGATGATCAGCCATGATCATATTGAATGGTGGTGCAGGCTCGAAGGGCAGAATGGCCTACTCCTGCACCTATTGTTTATTATCTATTGTGTGATCGGAAAGACTAATTACTAACCTTGCTCTGAAGCAGCTTTGGAGGAATTGTGACATTAATATGTTATATTTTACACGGCGTCTGCATTCAATGTGGAATGTGTGAACATTCTGGTCAAACATCATGGAAGCCCAGAGGTTAGAGGGTCAAGTTCACTCCAGTGAATTGGGAAAGAACAACATAACATTCAGTAGGAGAACAATGGTTGTTAGACCCATATAGTCTTACCGCACGGAGACAGGCCATTCAGCCCAAACTGGTCCATTCCGCACAAAATGTCCATTCATCCTAACCCCATTTCCCTGTATCCTTCTAATCCTTTCCTACCTCTGTATTTGTCCAAATGTATTTTAAATTTTGTGAATGTACACGCCTCAACTACTTCTGCTGTCAGCTCATCCCATATGCATACCACCCTGTGTGTAAAAGAAATTGCCCCTCAAGTTCCCTTTTACTCTTTCCCCTCTGACCTTAAATTTATGCCCTCTAGTCCGTGACTGTCCAATCCTGGGGAAAAAAGACTCTATCCATGCCTCCCGTGACCTTATACACTACTATCAGATCCCCCTCAGCCTCATACATTCTAAAGTAAAAACTCCTAGCTTATTCAACCTCTCACTATAACTCAGACCATTGAGTCTTGGCAACATTCTTCGTAAATTTCTTCTGCACTCTTTCCAGTTTAATAACATCCTTTCACGAGCAAAGTGAACAAACTTGAACATGACGCTACAAGTATGGACTCGCCAACATCTTGTATAACTGCAACATAACTCCCTAATTTCGATACTCAGTGCTCTAACTGATGAAGGGCAGTGAGTCAAAAGCCTTTTTCAGTGCCTTGTCTACCTGGGACTCCACTTACAGAAAATCGTGCACCTGAATTCCCAAGGTCAGTCTGTTCCACTGCACTCCTTAAAGCCCTGTCATTCGCCATGAAACTCCAGCTTTCTAAAATGCAAGAACTTACACTTATCTGAATTAAACTCAAATTGCCATTTCTCTGCCCAATTCTCCACCTGATCAAGGTACTGCTGCAATTTCTGAGATTTCTGATAACCTTCCTCACTGTCCACGACACCATGTATTTTTTGGTCACCTTGAAACTTACAAATTATACCTGTACATTCTCATCTAAATCATAGACATGTGTAATATATGAATGTATGGTCCCAGCACCGACCCTGAGGCATTCCACTCGTCACAGGCCTCTAGTCTGACAAGCATCCTTCCACGATTACCCTCTTCTTCCTATCATCAAGCTAATTTTGGACCTAATTTGCCAACTCTCCCTCAATTCCATGTGATCTAACCTTCCAGAGCAGCGTACCATGTGGAACCTTATTGAAGGCCTTACTGAAATCTATATATACAGCCATGTCCTTGCCAAAGTTACTGGTCACTTCATCAATGCAGTCTAACAAACTTGTGAGCCATAATCCTCCATTCACAAGGCCCTGTCTTTCCAAATGCACCTCAGAATATTGTCAAGTAACTTACCTGCTACATATTTTAGGTTTACTGGTCTATAGTTCCCCGGTTTTTATTTGTAGCCCTTCTTGAATAACAGCACAGCATTCACTACCCTCCAGTCCTCCAGGACCTCACCGATTGATGACCGATGATGCAAAAGTACCAACCAGGGCCCCCGCTATTTCTTTCCTGTCCTCCTGCAGTGTTCCTGAATATACATGTTCAGGACCAGGTGATTGATAGAAATACTACAAAGTCTGAAAAATATGTCTATTTATTTCAGGTAAAACACCCAAGAGTGAGAAAGTGAGTTAACAATGATTAGCATAATAAATTAAAGATTACACGAATCACAGGAAGTAACTTCAGAAGAATTCCAGACATTGTGGAATCCTGAGAATTCTCAGAAAATTAAGATCCAGAAAAGGAGGGCCATGAAACGGGTAAAGAAATCAAAAAGCGAACATGCATGCAGACAAACACGAACACAAAGACTGCATAAATCTATGATATATATTTCAAAGGAAAGCGAAAAGCAAAGTCAAATGTGGAAATCTGCAATCAGGAGAGACGAGCTTATTATGGATAACAGGGAAATGGCCAAGCAAATAACCAGTTACTTTCTATCTGTCTTCATGGAGGAACATCCAGAAAATCACCCAGAAATACAACGTCATTATATAGGACTTGTGGATCGAAAAACATAAAGTCAATTTATATCAGTAACAAGGCTCTACTTGAACATGCAGCTGGATTGAGCATTGCTAACCTTGACAAACTAGATGTACTTCATATCAAAATCTTCAGAAATAAACCACTAATTGAAGTATTAATTGCACTGTCGATGACTGTGTTCTATTACTCAGTGCATTCTGCATAGTCTGGAACCAAGCACTATGGATGTACGGTAGTGATCCCAGCATCTACAAAGGGAAGAAGAGATAGTGTGGAGAACTACAGACCAATTAACTTGACATTGTGGGGAAACTGTTGGAGTCTATTATATAGGATGTGATATTCGTTATTTAGAAATTAACAGCAACATTGGAAAGAATCAGTATGTATTTCTGAAAGGGAAATTATACTTGACAATCTTTGGAATTGTTTGAAGTTGATTCTTACAGCATAGATAATGGGGAACCAGTACAATTGGCACATTTTAGATTATCAGAAGGCTTTCTATAAGAACTCACACAATGAGTTCATAAATGCAATGAATGTGAAGGGTATTTGGAGGAATATATGCAAGTGGTAAGTTAAAGTTTGGATTGCATTGCTTTAAGGGAGTCAGAATATAGATGTAAAGACATGTTGAAGCAGTTTAACAGCATGTTGGTGAGTACTGTACCTGGAATATTGAGGACAGTTTTGGTCACCAAATCTGAGAAAGAATACACCGACCACAGAGGAAGTTCAATGGACATTCTCCAGATTAATCCCTCAATTGGCGAGATTGCGTGATGAGGAAACTCGACCTGTGTTCTCTAGAGTTTCAAAGAATGAGAGATAGGTCACTGTGAAATGTATAAAATTCACAAAACACGTGACAAGTTGAAAATTAACAGGATGTTTCTCCGGCTGCCTAATACACAATCACGGGAAATAATGGCATGAAGGTCAGACCATTTAAGGCTGCAATAAGACGGATATTCTGCACGCGTAGGGGACTAACTAACACAGGGGCATGGAAACCCGCTGGCAGGGCAAGATTAGGGAGAATTCCCAATTATTCTACGAGTGTGTCCAGCGGAACAGAATAACCAGGGAACAGGTAGGTCTCATTAGTGACTTGCCAAATTGCATCCAAATGAAGTTTAGTGGTAGGAGACACAAGATGGTGGTTGATTCCTTGTGTGACTCGAGGCCAGTGTCCAATGGTATACCACAGGGATCAGTGCTGTATCTCTTATCATTTGTGATTCGGAGGTGCTGGTGTTGGACTGGGTGGACAATGCTGTAAATCTCATAACACCAGGTTAGAGTCCAACAGGTTAATTCTGCGGCACTACCTTTCGAAGTGCTGCTTCTTCATCAAAGCGCACAATCACCTGATGAAGAAGTAGCGCTTGGAAAGCTAGTGCCTCCGAATAAACCTGTTGGACTCTAACCTGATGTTGTGTGATTTTCCACTTTAATATTTGTGGTACTCATAAATGATGTAGCTGTGAATATGGACGAGGTGTGGGGAGTGTGAGAAGTAAGTTTGTGTTTGATACACAGATTGGCCGTTGGCTGGCAGTGAGGAGGCAGGCATTAAGTTATGGGAAGATACAGATGAAATGGTCAGATGGACAGATCAATGGCAAATGGAATGTAACCCTGATAAATATGAGGTGATACACTTTGGAAGAAGGAGAGGACTCAATGAATGGGAGCACACTAGGAAGTTCAGAGGGTGCTTCTCCACGCCTCCCTGAATGTGAGTGGACAGGTTCATACACAATTTGGGAAAGCATATTGGACTGTAAACATAAACTTGATTCATTGAGGCTCAGATTATAAGAGCTATGCGGAACTTTGATGAGGCCAAGATGGAATACTGTGTGTAGTTTTGGGAACCATATTACAGGAAGGATGTGACTGCACGGGAGGGTTTGAAGAGGAGATTCACCAGGATGTTCCCTGGGATTGAGCATATCAGCTATAGAGAGAAGCTGGATAAACTTGAGTTGTTTAGTTTGGAGAAGAGGAGGCTGAGGGGGACGTATTCAAAAGCATAGGATTACGACGAGCATGGACAGGGTGGATGGACAGCAGCTGTTCCTTTTAGTCAAAGGGGCACACTATTAAAGTGAAGACTTTGCGGTTTAGAGAGGATTTGAGGATTGCTTTTCAGCCAGTGTGTATTGGGGTCTGAAGTACTCTTCTTGAAAGAGGAGATGTCATGGCAAACTCAAAATCATTCGAAAATACACGGTTGTGCACTTGAAGTGCCTTAAGATTCACGGCTAGGTGTATTGTGTCGGAAAGTGGGCCTTATGTAGATCATGCTGTATTTCTGATAGAGTCTTTGCTTCTGTGATTGTATGGCTGTAGAAGGCCAATCAGTGAGTACCTTAAAATTGGAATTGATCGGTTTCTGAAGAATGTCTTAACAAAGTTTATAAGACAGAACTTGTGGTATTTTCTGAAAATATGTTAATGGCAAAATTAAGAGAAAGAAATGTGCAGCTTTCTTACAGTTTGATGTCAGATAATTGAGGACCAGGAAATGGTAGAATTATGGAACAAAAGTTTCAGTCATGCCTTCACAGAGGAAAACAAAATAAAAAAGAAAACTTCCTAGCAATACTAGGGATCTTTAGTCTGGTGAGAAAAAGGGAATGGTATGAAATTAGCAACTAAACAGTTTAGATAAAGTATCGGAATGAAATTAATGGACGTAGACAAAGTCAACAGAGATTTATGAAATGGGAATCATATTTGAGAAAGTGGCTTTTAGCAACATTATGGAGAAGGTATCAATGTAATACGAGTGGAATCTCAGAAAGATTTTTGATAAAGCCCCAAGCCTATTGTGCAAATTCGAATCCTGTGGGACTGGGTCTAACGTATGGTCATGGTTTTAGAATGGGAGAGCTGGCAGGAAACACAGCGCAGGAATAAAACAACATTTTTTTTTAAATGGAAGGCTAGGAGGATATAGCAAGGTTCGTGTCTTGGGCCCCAGCTATTCCCAATACACATCATATATTTGGTTGACGGGCTCAAATGCAATATTCCCAAGTCTGCTGTCAACACTAAACAATGTCAGCCTGTGAGTTGGCGAGAAAGATGTAAAAATGCTCCAAAGTGACTGAGACAAGTGAAATTACTTGGATAATATGTGGCAGATGGAGAGCAATTGGGAGAGATGTGATGTTGTGTAATTTGATGGAAACAATAGAATGGCAGCCTCTCATTTGAAAAGGGAGTGGTTGAAAAATGTTGTTCTACAAGGGAACTTAAGCTGCATTTTCCTTTATTTCTGCACAGCCCTCTGAGTACATGTGACAGTAAGTCTGAAGCCAGAAGTCAATACTGGAATGGCATTGACACGCTGACCAGTGTATATAGACCCAGCAAGTGGGGAGCTGTAACATTGAAGGATGACCTTGTACCAGTCACTAAAGCAATATTGCAGGAGCAGAAAGCAGGTAGACAGATAAGTGATGTATTTCACCTTCATTTCAGGGGAATTGAGTGCAGGAGTAAGAGTATCTTACTGCAGTTGTACAGGGCCTTGGTGAGACCCCATCCCGAACATTGTACAGTATTGTGTGCAGTTTTGGTCTCTTTACCCAATAAAGGACAAACCTGACATTGAGGGAGAGCAGCGAAGGATGACCACACTGATCTCTGGGATGACAGGCTTGTTGTGGGAGCAGAGTTTTGGGCGACTGGACCTGTATTCCATGGGATTTAGGAAAATGAGTGGTGATCACAGTGAAATATATAAAACTCTGACAGGGCGAGACAGATTGGAAGTTGGCTTGGACGCCTGAAACAAGGGGCCACAGCATTAAGTACAGAGAGGCCACTTTGCATTGAGATGAGAATAAATGTCTTCACTCAGAGACTGGCGAACCAGGAGTACTCTCTCCCAGCTCAGGCTGTGGAAACCTAGGCACTGAATATAAATAAGGATTTCTGGAAATTAAAAGGATAGCGGAGTATCGTGTGAAGATAGAAGATCAGCTATCAATCCAGGTTATTCTCCAATAATTCAGTCGCTGTGTTCCTGTGCAACACCGTGTTGTGCAAATTCGTGCAATATTAATAATGGGGTCTATGGGAAAAAGAGGGTAAGGGGCGAACCCCCAAAATTATTAGTAAAGCCAAAAATTTAATTTAGTCTAACACACATACTAACAAAGTCAAAATAAAACTTTAAGTCCCATATTGTAAAAAAACAGTGTTGTAAATGTAACACTTTCAAAATACAGGTCACTGACTACAGCAGTGTACCTTTCACCACACTCTTCACCAGAAAGCGCGTGGGGCTGACTGATCACGTGATGCCGATGGGGAAATTCCACTTCTCCTCAAGATTCTCCCCACAGTTTGAAATAAAGTTCTTTCTAAATGGATACTACGATTCCCCGTTTCAGGCTCATTTTCAAGGCTTCCAGAGCGGATTACATTCCTGTTTTAGCTGAACACATTGATTGTACATTTTGCAGACAGAGGATCCTGAGGCTGGGTTTTGCTGTTCAGATGGTTCCCGGCAAGGAATTGCGTCACAATGAACGGGAATTCACTTTATGGAAAAAGGTTCATGAATCACATTGCAACCAAATTGTATTTAATCAGCACGCGTTATCTGAGAACTGCCTGTATATTGAATGGAGGAGCAAAATTGATGGGCTGAAGGGACTACAGCAGTTCTCACTTTATATTTCACAATGTTTAAACATATTAAGGGATATGAATATTGTATGGGTAAAACTGCATTAAGGAGATGTTCGACCATTAACTTGCACAGAGAAAGCTCGATGTGTTGTGTGACATACTCATTTCCCGAAGTTCCTGTACAGTTTGTGGAAAGCTCAGTAAATGTTGTCACAAACCGTCAGACGTTAGGAAGGAGATCTCTGCAGGGTCAACAGGACGATGTTTCCCGTTCCCTTTTCCGACACCAAAGTTGGAGCCAGGTGTTCTCTCCGGGAATATCCTTTAAGAGTTCGGAGCAGTTGATACAATTGAGTGCCTTGCTTGGCCGTTTCATGGACTATTGAAGAGTTTATCACATGTCTGTGCGTCTGGAGTCACTTTTAGGCCAGACCAGGAAAACACGGAAGATTCACTTCCTGAAAGTACATTGGGGAAGGAAATCGATGTTTACAATCAACATTGGACACAAGATCACTATTACTGACACCAGATTTTAGATCTTGATATGTTAATAATTGTTTTTATCTTCCACCAGCTGACCGAGCATGAGCCTGGTCTGTATTAGTAATCCAATGACAATTCCACAACAGCAGCATCTCCACATGGAGACCTATCCGAAACCACACTGAGCAGGTTATTTCTGTGCTACTTGACAGCTCTGTCATATAGAACTCCCACCAATTTGACTGTCGTGATGGGACTGATGGGGTGGTAATTGGTCAGATTGTATTTATTCCCTTCTTAGGAAACTGGACATAGCTGAGTAATTTTCCACATTGCCAGGGAGATGTCAGAGTTGGAGCTGGAATGAAACAGCTTCCCCAGTGACACGGCTTATTGTGCAGCACAAGTCTTCAGTCCCATTGCAGGAATGGGGTCAGGGCCCATTGCCTTTGTTGTATCTACTGTGTTCAGCGGTTTCTTCATGTCACGTGCAGCGGATCGAAATGGTTGAAGACTGCCATCTGTGATTCTGTGGGCATCATGATAGGGTAAGTTGGAACATCCACTCAACACGTCTGGCTGAGGATAGTGCAGACACCACATACTTGACTTTTACACTGATGTACAGGACTGTTCCATTATTTAGGATGGGCATATTTGTGGAGTCCTCTCCTCCAGTACGTTGTTTAATGGTCCATCGACATTTATGCTTGGATTTGGCAGGATGACAGTGCTTCGATCTGATTTGTTACTCGTGGTGTAATTTCTGCATCTGTACAAGATGTTAGTTCTGCTGTTTCCAGACTAACCAGCCAATTGCGGTAGCTTTAATGGGTTGTCATCAGGTAAAAGTACACATGGTACTGACCCTGGCATGTTCACCCACACTCGTCACTGAACTATACATCGGCTTGAGGGTAATGGTGGACTGAGGGATTATCCTGAGGGAAAGGTTACAGATTGTCATTGAATACAATTCTGCTTCTGCTGTTGCTGCTGTGACCTACAGCATCAAATTATAACCCAGTTTAATATGCAATATCTACAATTCAATTCTACTGACTGTCCCCCAGTTCACACCAAGACCAATTCACCCAACAGCCCTGTATTCAGTGAGCTACTCTGTTTTCTGATGCGGTAACACTTCCATTTTCATATTCTCATTCTGCTGAAATTCTTTGCTTGGTGTCACGCCTCCAATTTGTTACTTTAACTCAATCAATTTAAAGTACGGATCTAAATCTTTTCCTTTCAGTAATGCCATCTTCTGTATTTGAAGTGAATGTGTTTCCTTCTGTTTTCCTCCCTGACCATAATTCAGACCACTGCAGTGTCAGTGATGCCAGCCTTATGCAGTTCCAGAGTTAAGGAACTTGTCACCATGTGTTATCGTTCCGTTCCCAGTGTACAGTGCTCCATGTTTGACAGGATGTTTGAGCATCTTTGACGTTCGTCGTTGGAAATTGTTCAAAAACAGAAATTGCTGAAGATGTTGCAGCATCTTCTGGAGTGAATGCAGATATAAACTTACAGGTCCATTGAACCTTCTACAAAGCTCTCTGTTTCTCCAGCAATTTTTGGTATTTTTATTTCCAGTATCGATCGTTATTTTTTAATTGAAAATTTGTTCTGTGCCCCTATTCATTTCTGGAGAAGCTCAGCAGGTCTGTCAGCATCTGCAGAGACAGGGAAACAGAATTAGTGTTTCAAGTCTAGTATGACACTTCTTCAGAACTCAAAGTGATTGGAAAATGTGCTTTAAATCCCTAGCCAGAGTTGGAGAATGGGTGACAGGGGAAAGAGGGTGTGGCAAAAGATAAAAGAAGATTCTGTGAAACGGGTTTAAATTAAGATGCGATGGGGAAAGGGGTTCTCTCTATTGAGTGCAAGATAATGAAGGCACAAGCACAGAAGATCATTAATAGGCCAGGAGGGGGCATGTTGACTATATGGTATTATATAGATCTGACCATAGTTACGTTTTCATTGTCGAGATCATCACCCCCATTAGACAAATAAATTCAGGTGCGTGACTTGTTATTGGCACTAAATAAGCGTTTCATGCTGCCTCAGTATTGGAATATGGAGAAAAACAAATAATAGTATGAAGTTTTGGTTGTGTATTGTTTTACTGTCATGTTTAATATAGTTTCAAATTTGCAGCACTTGTCTTTAAATGTTTGTTCTTGAAGTTAGTATCAGATGGAGTGTAGAAGGTTGTGGGCTGACATTATAGAAGTTTATGAAATCAAGACAGGTACGCATCGGGTGAATAGCCAAGGGCTTTTCCACAGGAGGGGAGAGTTCAACCATAGGAGGCATAGGTTTAAGGTGAAAGGGGGAAGATGTAAAAGGGACGCAGTGGCAGTGTTTTTATACAGAGTGGTACGGGTATAGAATGAGCTTTCAGAGGAAGAGTGGTAGATGCCAATACAGCTATAAGATTTAAAACTCATTTGGACAAACATACGAATGGGAAACATTTGGAGGCCTATGGGCCAAATGAAAGCAGATGGAGCTAGTTTCGTTTGGAAAACCTGGCCAGCATGGACATTAAGAAAAGCCTCACGCAGAGTCAGTGAGGGTTTGTGAAAGGGAAATTATATTTTGCCCTGTAAGATCATGCAAGGATTTATGCAGATGCCTGGAAATATAACAAGCGGACTTGATAAAGGGGATCTGGTAGACAAGAGGCTTTTCAGAGATTTTCCGCAGGGTATTACAAAATAAAAGATCTTACTCAAGCCGGAAGCTCGTAGGATGACGGATAATGTATTAACATGCAATGATGACTGGTTAACACATAGAAATCGGTGAGTCAGGATTAATGGATCTTTATGATAAAGGTGTATCTGCTGGATCACCACACGTATCAGTCCGAAGGCATCAGTTATTTACAATCTATACTGACAGCCTGAAGAAGGGTGCTGAGTGCAATATACATTCAAGTTTGTGGAAGACACTGAGAACCAAAAGGCTGGCTGTTATTTAATGGAGAGGACTTCCAAAAAAGGAGGAGTACAAAGTGATTGGAGTCTTCCTGAGTATGAAACATAACGTCAGCATGCTGATGCAGCAAGTAATGCGGTTGGATCATTAACCGGCTTCCAGAGATGAAAGGCTTGAGTTATTCAGAATCTCTATAATGGTGACGTGATTATTCATTGGAGTTTAAATGAATGAAGAGGGATACTGCTGAAATATATAAGATACAAAGCGGGCTTGAGAAGGTAGATGTTGAGAAGTTGCTCCCATTCCTGGGCAGAGTGCCGAACTCGAGGATAAAGATACCGAATAAGGAACATCGATTTCAATCTGAGATACAAAGTGATGTCTTCTCTCAGAAGGTAGTGAATATCTGGAATTCCCTAACCCAGAGAAATGTGGAGAGATACAGGAGTCAGCATGAATTTGGAGTTGAGCCCTGGAGTAGATCAGCCATGTTCTTATTTTATGACAGGGCTAGCTTGAGGGGGCGAATGACCTACTTCCGTTCCTATTTATTAATTTCACATGGTACGCTATTGGAAACTAACAGGTTATTTTCCTGGAAGTCGTGTTGCACAATGTTGCATTCAAGGACAGCAGATGATTTGTTTAGGTTAACCGTAGGTGGGGTATGGGGGCTGTATACCCAGCGTATCTAGGTCTGTAACATGACCCACATCTGGAGCAGATGTTACAGAGAGGGGAAGCCTGGAAAGAGAGCTTGGGGGTTGGAGTCGGTTCCTGACCCAGCCTGGATTTTCCAAGTAGTTTTCCGAAACTACACCTCACCATCGGAGTGGCCTCGATGTGCCTTTGTGAGCAAGTCTGAAGGGTTGAACGTAACATCAGAACATGGCGCTGAGGGACATGAGTGGGCCATTCTGCCCATTGACACTACTCCACCAGTAAATAAGGTTGTGGTTCATTTCATTGTGTTCCCAGCTGCACTTTGCTCCCGATGCACTATTATCCCTGATTCATCTGTTTGTGGAAAATCATTTTATATTATATCGAAGCCAGCCTCGATATAATATAAAGATTCAGCCATCCCAAACTTCCGGGAAAGAGAATTCCCACTGGAATAAATTCCCACTTGGTGAATTTCTCCAAATTCCTGCTCTGACTGAGGTTGGAGGGTGTCACTGTTTCATTTTTATCCAACTCTTCCACTGCTCCCAACAAATTTAAAATTTAGCTTAAAAATGTATTGCTGGAAAAGCGCCGCAGGTCAGGCAGCATCAAAGGAGCAGGAGAATCGACGTTTCGGGCATATGCCCTTCTTCAGCAATGAGGAGGGTGTGCCAAGCAGGCTACGATAAAAGGTAGGGAGAAGGGACTTAGGGGAGGGGCATTGGGAATACGATAGGTGGAAGGAGGTTAAAGTGAAGGTGATAGGCCGGATGGGGGTGGGGCGGAGAGGTCGGGAAGAAGATTGCAGCTCAAGAAGGCGGTGCTGAGTCTGAGCGACTGAGAAAAGTTGGGGGGAGGGGAAATGAAGAAGCTGGAGGAATCTGCATTCATCCCTTGTGGTTGGAAAGTTCCTAGGTGGAAGATGAGGCGCTCTTCCTCCAGGCGTCGTGTTGCTACGGTCCTGCGATGGAGGACGCCAATGCCCTGATGTAGGCCAGTGTGCCAACAGCCTTCTTCACTGTCCTGTGTATCTGCGACTCAAATTCAGATAACCATGCACCTGATTTCCAACATCCTTTTGTTCCACTACACTCCTTAAGGCCCTCTCATTCACCATTAAACTCCCACCTGAATTTGACTTTCCAAAATGAAAGATGTTGCATTTATCTATATTAAACTCCATTTGCTATTTCTCAGCCCACTTCCCCAGCTGATCAAGGTAGTGCTGCAATTTCTGATAATGTTCCTCACTGTAAGCGATACCTCCTATTTTAGTGCCATCTGCAAACTTACTAACCTGCATTGTGCACTCTCGTCTAAATCATTGATCTAGATAACACACAGCAATGGGGACAGTACCGACCCCTGAGGCACTCCACGAGTCAAAGGCCTCCAGTCCGACAAGCATTACCTCCACCATAGCCATTTGCTTTATAATGTCAAACCAACTGCGTCACCAAATTGCCAGCTTACCTTAGAGTCTGTGTGATCTAACCTTCTAGAGCGGCCTTTCATGTGGAATCTTACTAAAGGCCTTGCTGAAATCCATATAGATTACGTTGACCACCCTGCCCTCGACAACTTTTCTGGTCACTTCCTCAAAAAACCCTAATAAAATTTGTAAGGCATGATCTGCCACGCTGACTCCTCCAAGTCAAACTCTGTCTTTCCAAATGCATGCATATCTTGTACCTCAGAACCTTCTCAAGTAGTTTACTGCAAACAGATGTGAAGCTTACTGTTCTGTATTTCCCAGACAATTATTTGCAGCCCTTCTTGAAGAAGGGCACTATATTTGTTACCGCCCAGTCTTCCAGGACCTTGGCCCCTGTCTTCTCTCACCTCTTGCAGTGCTCTTGGATATATCTGGTCAGGACCAAGAGATTTATCTGACTTTGTGCATTCTAATATGTCCAGCAGCACCTCTACTGTGATTTCGACAGTACCAAGATATGACAATTAACCTCCCAAAGGTCACAGGACTTCATGTCTTTCTTCATGGTAAACACAGAGGGGAAATTGAGGACCTCAACCATCTCTTGTAGTTTTACACATGCGTGCCTATTTTGGTTTTTAAGGCGTCCTATTCTCTCTCTAGTTGTTCTTTTTCTTTACTATAATGAATTTGGGTTCACTTTAATCGTCTCAGCCAAGGCTATCTCATACTCCTTTTTCGCCTTCCTGATTTCCTTCTTCAGTAAACTCCTGTATCCCCAGTGTACCTCCAGGGATTCCCTTAATTCCAGCTGCCTGTACCTGAGCCACGCCTCATTTTTGCTGGTAAGAGCCTCAATATCTCTTGTCATCCAGGGTTTTCTCTTCCACCCTCACTTTCTCTTCACCCTCATAAGAACATGTAAACCTTGAACTCGCGCTATCTCACTTTTACAGCCCTCCCTCGTGCCCAATATCCTTTTACCTGAAAACAAACTACTCCAATTAACCCCTGCAATCCTCTGTCTAATTCCAACAAAATATGCCTTGCCCCAATTTAGAACTTGAATATGTGGACCAATTTTGTCCCTCCCACAACTATTTTAAAATTAATACAACGCCAGTCACTTTTCCCAAAATACTCCCCCACTTTACCACTGTCACCTATTTCACAAAAGTAGGTCGAGTTTGTCCCTTCCCATGTAGGACCCTTTATATACCGCTTGGGAAACTTTCTTGAACAAACTTAAGAAATTACGTTCCATCGAAGTTCTTAACCATCTGGATGTCCCAGTCTATGTTAGGAAAATTTAAATCACCTATTATGACAATCCTAATGCTCCTGCTACTCTCACCAGTTTCCCTGCATATTTGTTCCTCTAATTCCCATTGATGATTTGGAGGCAACTAACCCCCTCTTACTTCCTTGTACCAGTCACAGAACCTCATCGGATAATATCTCAGTTATTTCATCTTTAAATACTTGTGGGATACTCGCCTTAATCAGAACTATTGGTGTTTCAACTGTTTCCGTTTACATCTCTCCCATGCAATGATTTTCACATCTGCAGCAAAAATTGTCAAGGTACAGTGGAGATATAGCGCTGTAACTGGATGGGGGCTGCACATCCTGTCACTTCCAGCAAGTTTCCCCACACTGGGCAGTGATCTAACACAGTGTTACCGAAAACTGGAACAACCTGTGTTTATATATGAATAAACCAGTGAGGTCTGCACATCTCCCCACGCTGGACATTTATCCCAGGATTATAGATCAAGTATTGGTGTGGGCTGCACAGAGTTCCGTTCTGGATATTGTTGGGTTGCATTCAGCAGTACACTAGCCATATCTACACAGTGCTCCATCCCGAATGCATTATGGATGGGCTGTTTATGTGAGTTGGATTGCGAATGTGAGAGAACTAAACATCTGGCTATACATTTATTTTATGTTTTCATTCTTGTTATTGGACCCTTCAAATCCTGACTCATCCGATTAGACCCGACCCTCTGGATGAGTCATGGTGACTGTTGTTGCAGCATCTGGGTCTGCAACATGACCAACAAATGGAGCACAGGCTGCAGAGAGGGGAATCTCTGTGAAATGGAATGAGGGAATCACCATCAGATCAGCCGTGGTCTTAGTGAATGGTGGGGCAGGATTGATTGGATCACGAAAGCAATTTTTTCATGTATTTATGTTTGTTCCAAGCCAACTCCTCTTCTCTCCCAATGTTCCATACTGGTGGGAAGGGAGGCCCCTCCTCCTGTTCCTGCGTAACAGGATCCTGGGGCCTCACTAGCCTCCAGATTTCCCTGTGGCCCAGTTTCGAACAGTTGAGTGACGGCCTCCTGTTTCTTTTCCTGTTCTTATGTCCCAGTCTCAAGCAGTTGAGTGACTCCCTCCTGTTCCTGTGTCCCAGCCTCGAGCAGTTGAATGACTCCCTCCTGTTCCTGTGTCCCAGTCTCAAGCAGTTGAGTGACTCCCTCCTGTTCCTGTGTCCCAGCCTCGAGCAGTTGAGTGACTCCCTCCTGTTCCTGTGTCCCAGTCTCAAGCAGTTGAATGACTCCCTCCTGTTCCTGTGTCCCAGTCTCAAGCAGTTGAATGACTGCTTCCTGATCCCAAGTCTGTGAAAATGGATGTCCTCCTCCTGTTCCTGTGTAACAGGCTCCAATAGCTCTGTGCTCACCTCCTGCTCCTGTGGAATGGAACTGAGGGACTGAATAGCCTCTTCACATTCATTACAGCTTCTGTTGACTAAAAGCAATTCTCCTGATTCTGGAAATCACCATCAAAATCTGAATGATGTATTTTTGTATTTTGCTCTCAGTAATTGAGCAAACAATCTGACTGACAGAATTCAGAAGCTGAGTAGCCTCCTCCTGTTCCTGTGTTATACACTCAAAAGGCAATAGAGTCTCAGAGATGTACAGTACAGAAAACGATCCTTCAGTCCGGTCGTCTATGCCAACCAAATATCCTAAATAAATCTCGTCCCCCTTGCCAGCACTTGGCCCATCTCCCTCTAAACCCTTCCCATTCATGTATCCATCCAAATGCCTTTTAAATGGTGTAACTGTACCTGCCTCCACCACCTCTTTTGTCTGTTCAATCCATACACACAGCAGTCTCTGTGTGAAAATGTTGTCCCTCATGTCCCTTTTTAATCTTTCCCCTCTCACCTTAAACCTTTGTCTTCTAATTTTGGACTCGCCTATCCTGGGAAAAGACATTGACTGTTTACCTTATCTATTCCCCTCATGGTTTTATAAACCTCTTTAAGGTCGCCCCTCAGCCTCAACACTTGAAAATAGCCCCAGCCTATTCAAACTCTCCCTGTGGCTCTAACCCTCCAACATCTGCAACATTCTTTTCAATCTCTTCTGTACCCTTTCAAGTTTGACAACATCTTTCCGACAGCAGGGAAACTGGAGTTAAAGGCAATATTACAAAAGTGGCCAAACCAATGTCCTGGACAGATGCAACGTGTCGTGAAAATGTTTAGACACAAAGCACACACCAATAAAGGGAAGATCACCAAGTGCCTTCAGCGCCAAGTGCGCTCTCTACCTGTGACGGCAATTCCAAGGAACGGAGAACCTGCCCCACAAGGTGACACAGTAGCTCAGTGACTAACATTGCTGCTTCAGAGCGCAGCAATCTGGGTTTAACTCCATCCTTGAATGAATGCCTGTGTGGAGTTTGCACATTCTCCCCGTGTCTGTACGAGTTTCCTCCGGATGTTATGTTTTCCTCCGACAATATAAAGATATACAGATAAGGGTAGATCGGCCATGCTAAATTGAGTAAAGTACCCAGGGATGTGTAGGCGAGGTGGATTAGCCATGGGAAATGCAGGCTCAGAGGGATAGGGTAGGGGTTTGTCTAGTGGGATAGTGTTTAGAGGGTCGGTGTGGACTCGATGGGCCGAAAAGCCTATTTCCTCACTGAGGGATTCGATAACGTCTATGGAATTCTCCTTGATTGGCAGCTTTCGACAGGACCCTACCTATATGTCTTGCCTTGATATGTCTTGCCAAAATGCTACACCTCACATTTAACTAAAATAAACTCCATCTGCCACTCCTTGGTTCACCTAAACAAAGTCCCATTGTGGTCTGAGAGACCATTCATCACTGTCGACGACACCACCAAATTTGTTATTATCTACAACCTTACTGACCATACTTCATATACTCAAATGTAAATGATTTGTATCAGTGACAAAAGGCAGTGGACCCACTATTGATCTTTGCGGCACGCCACTGGTCACAGGTCTCCAAGTTTAATGAACAAATGTCACTGTCACGTCCTGTCTCCAATATTCAAGAAAAGTTTGGACCTAAATGGCGAGTTCTCCCTGGATTCCAGGCAGTCTAACCTTGCTAACCACTCTACCATGTAGGACATTTTGGTAATCTTACTGAATTCCATAAAGACACCATCCACTGTCCTGTCTTCATCAATCATCATCATCACATCCTCAAAAAATTCCACCGAGTCAGTGAGACGTGATCTCCAATGTACAAAGCCCTCTTCAGTCCTTGTCTTTCCAAATACATATCGATCTTTTTCCTCGAAATCCCCTCCAACATATTAATCACCATTGACGTCATGCTCACCGATCTATAGTTACCTGTTTTTTCTTTACTTTCTTAAATAATTGCACTATGTTAGCAGCCCTCCAGTCTTTTGACACCTCATCTGTGAAAATCAATGTTACAGATATATCAGCAAAATGCATAAGCAATCTATTTCCCAGCTTCCCACAAACATCTGGGATACAACTGATCAGGTCCCAGGGATTAGTTCACCTTTAGGTGTTTTAAAATGTCCAACACCTCCTTGTATTATAGACACTTTTCAAGGTATCATTGCATATTTCTTCATTCTCTCGCTCTTGTAACCTCCTCCACATTAAATACTGAGGAGAAATACTTGTTTAGTATCCCTCAAATTTGTTGTGGTTCCATAAATAGGTAGCCTTACTGATCTTTAAGGGACCCTATTCTCTGCCTAGTTAATCTTTTGCCATTAACGGATTTGTAGAATTTCTTCAATGCCTCTTTAACCCAATTTCTAAAGCCATCTCTTGTCCACATTTTCCTGGCCCGATTTCCCGATTGACGATACACTTGCTGCCCTTATACACCTCTCAGGATTCACTTGATCTCAGCTCTGTTTACCTGACATATGCCTCCTTCCTTACCTTGAAAAGAGCATCAATATATCTAGCCATCCAGCACTCCCTGCACCCACCAGCCTTGCCCCTCTCACTAATAGGAACACGTTTGCTCTGGACTCTCTGAAACCAAGTTTTGAGGGCCTTGCATTTTCCAACCATCCCTTTACCTGTGAATAGGGTATTCCAATCAGCCTTTCACAGGGCTCACCTAACACTTTCAAAATTGGCCTTGTTCAAAGTTAGAACTTTAATGTTTACATCAGGTCTTTCCTATTCCACAACTAATTTAAAACTAATATTTATGCGCAACAGACTTGAAAGTGAAATAAACACTTTCTGTGCCTCTATAATGGGCTCGAAAGTCTGAATAAACTCCTCCTGTCCCTCTGTAATACACTGGAAATGCTATCCCTCTGTAATAGACTCAAGAGGCTTAATGGCCTCCTCCAGTTCTTCTATAACACACTCGAGAGCTGCATGGCCTCCTCCTGTCCTTGTGTAACAGATCCGAGACACAGCAACCCGTGGATTACGAGCAGCCGTTAAACTGTATCTAATAGAGACCCATTCCTTCTCAGTTACAGAAATACAAACAATACAATGTACTCCAGGTGCCCTCTCAGTGACACCTCATACAGCTGCAGCGACAAATCTCTTTGTTTTGAATGATTCTGTTGACAAACTGTGCCAATATTCCAACTTTCCACCTTTTCAAGTAGCAACAGGTTAATGTGGGCTGAATGGCCTTCTCCTATCCCTCTGTAAGGGGCCCATAGGGACAGAATTGCTTTGGTCTGTTACTGAGCAGCAGTCTCAATGCTGTGTCTCAAGGTTATGAAAGGATTTGAAAACAGGGTATTAAAACCAGGAGTAGCCTCACACTGGTCAATAAGTACCGTACTTTGTTTCAGGTATCTAGAAACTTGCCCACCCGACGTTTTTTTTACGCAGCAGATCTGTTATTTTATAACTGCCTATTTTCATAAACAGAATGGAACCTACATAGACCCCTGCATAGTTCTGTTAATACTCTCATATACAAGGGAAAAAAAGATTAAAAATATTGAAAGATTTATCGTCCATCCCTCAGCAACCTTATCCATTCCGTCCAAAACCAGTAAATGAAAAGTGATGTATTGAATTAGTTAACTGAGTCTATTTGTTCAATGACTGCGATTAATGCCAATCTCCATGGATTCTAATTATCCCAGTGGAGGGTTTCTACCTTTTAATGATAAATGGGCTCCGTTCAATGTGTCAACCCATAACATGAGCGGGAGCATCACTGACAGCACTGACAGGGATCAGCAGATCCAGAGAAAGGGGGAGGAGAGATCAGAATCTGAGAACATTAGACTGGAATGTTCCAACAATGGATCAGAATCTGAGAACATTAGACTGGAATATTCCAACAATATACAGGAGCTTATCCGATTATGTTTGGTATCTTTCTGAATTTGATTGGATGTCATTATCATCGCAGATCTATTACACTCTTCTCATTATTCAATACTTTTATTATCCCTTCCTGGCTATCGTTGGTGTTCCTGGTGAGTATCACTATCCAGATTTTGTTTTCTATAAACCAGTTATGACTGTATTATTGTTCTTTCATACAGTCTACACATCTTGCCACTGTTATTGTTCCTGTTGAATCTCTCAATCCAGATATTCACTCTATAGACCACTACTAACTACATTAATGAACGTGTTCAATTACTGTCTCCCTCTCTGCTCTGGCAGTGTTACTCACGGGTCTCTATGTTGAACTATTCAGTTTCAGGGGATAACCACAATGCATTGTCTCATTGCCTTTACTGTTAAGAGCATGGAGGTCACTTTCTACTGCTCTGGTTACAAACTCCACTTCCTTCCACTGGTTCCATCCCATTCCTGGCCAATATCTGCAGCTGAAGCAGACAAGTCACAACTGTGAGAGATCCCTTTGACTATGAGCTGATTCTTGACACCATACCCTGAACATTTTTAACTTGAAATACTCACCACTCCATTATATATCTCACTGGTTTTTTCGATCTGTTGTTTGAATCTTGAGCTATGAAATACAGTCTTAATGAAGCCAATAATCTCCTGCTGACACTCCAGGCTTCAAACCTGCTGAAGCAAATCTGATTCAACCTCACGCCAAACTCCCATCCATCTGTCATTCATGTGCACGCCGATGTATATTGCTATTGTGTTTGGCAATGCCTTTATTTTAACATTCTCAAACACTTTAGCTCATCTGTCCATGAAACTTCCCTCGTTCTCTCTACTGATTAACAAAAAGCTTGCCTGTTGTTCGTATTTAAAATAATTTCCTCCATGTGCGTTCTTTCTCAAAGAATGAGTTTTGCATTCAACCACGCCAATTGCGCGCGCACACACACACACACTCTCTCAGTCTCTGATGAACACACACACACACACAAACGCAGAGAGAGCAAACCTTCCCACTGTAAGCAGTAAATCTGTTGCGAGTATAGTATAGTTAGCATATGATAGTAAAATTTGCAATACTCTCATGCTGAGCAGATAGTGCAGTTTACTGAGGAACACACTAGCATGGTTTGCACAGCTCTCCATGCTGGGCTGTCATCTTGTCCCAGTTTATGTTGTTTGTGGTGTTCTGTGAAGCAGATTGAGAACTTGATGTAACAAACCATTTCAGCTGATCTGACAATGTCTTTATTCAATGTTCTCATTCCTGGAATTTTACTCTCGAAGATCTCACTTCGCCAGTTAGTCCCACTGCCCTGACGTTTTCCACATATTTCCACAACATCTTTTCAGTTAATTAACTGTCTGTTTCTGTCTTTAATGTGAATCTCTTGTCCCTTTCTTTCTTTCCCTGGCCTTGGGTTTTGGCCTCCCTAGTGTATCGAATGCTGGCATTGTGTAGCTCAGAAATAATGAAATGGGGTGTGTCAAGCTGTTGTTCACTTCCCGGTATGTCCCATGTGATGGTCCATGGACAGACGTGTTTCAGAAGTTATGAGAAACATCCTTGTAACTTGGTGTGTACCTGTGGCTGTCGCTCTCAGGTGACCATGCGATTAGTAACAAAAGGAAGCCCACTGAGTTAAGGACCACGCATATAAATTTCCTGACAGTGCTGTCACTTTTTAAATAAGAGGTTATTTTCTCCCTTTTTTTAGTAAGAGACCTTAAAGGCAAAACTTCCTACTGAAAACGGCTCAAGTAAATAACTTTTGGGGCTTTTAGGGTTTTTAAATAAATAGCAGTAACAATGGCCAGCTGGCACAGACCAGGATTTCTAGTTTTTTTTAATATATTGTAGCTATAACAATCACCAGGTGCTTGGGGTCCCAGAAGGGTTGTAAGTTTCAGAAAATTATCCACAGCTGCTATTCTCTCTGGAACCTCACTTGATGGTGTTTCCTCCTGGATTGGAGAACTGTATGCAAGAATGCATGTCTGAATGTTCCTTTTTGCCAAGGGGTGTGTTTATGGGATGTTGATATATTGGAACAGTTCATTAGTAGAAAGTACTGTATCCATTATTCGGTTAAGATTGCCAATAGAAAAATTATTCTAAATTCATCTTCATTTCTAATTGGATTTTCATTAGAGTGTTTAAATATATTGTATTTTGCTTAATGGTGAGTGGTTTGAATAGTTTGACATCTGGAACACCCAACTCACGTCTACCTTTAAAATAAGGAAAGGTTGGCATCCAACCTACCTTCTTAAACTAGTTTGAGGCGGTCTGGTTCGACGATAGCAAAATATGGACTCTTGTCTGGTTCTAAATCGATAATACAAAATTGGGTTTAGAATTTGCAAACAGGCCATTCTCCCCAACAAGTCCACACTGACCCTCCGAGGAGTAACCTACCCAGACCTATTCCCTTTCCCTATTATTACACATTTACCCCAACGAAGGCAACTAACTCACACATCCCTGAAAACTATGAACAATTTATCATGGCCAATACACCTGACATGCACATCTTTGGATTATGGGAGGAAACCAAGTCATCCAGAATAAGCTCATGCAGACATTGGAGAGTATGCACCAGGAGGCTATTGGGTTCAAAGGTCGTG
>NC_092790.1:36604872-36625710 GCF_047496795.1 Chiloscyllium punctatum | reverse complement strand
ACGTAGAACACAGAACAGTACAGCACAAGACCCATCGGCCATGGTGCCATGCCCATCTTTTACCCGACTGTGAGATCAAACTCACTTACATACCCTTCATATTGCTATCATCCATGTGCCTATCCAAGAGTCTGGTAAAATGTCCCGTTCCACCCACTCACCACTCTCTGTGTAAAGAATCTACATCTGAAATCTCCCCTTACCCATCCTCCAATCACCTTACAATTATGCCCCCTTGTACCATGTATGCCATGGGATAAAGAGGTCTCTCACTGTTCACTCTATCTTTGCCTCACACCATCTTGTTCACCTGTACCAAATCACACCACACTCTTCTTCACTCCAATGAGAACAGCCTTAGCTCCCTCAACCTTTCTTTATCAGACATACTCTCCAGTCCAGGCAGTATCCTGGTAAATCTTCTCTTTACAATCTCTAAAGCTTCCACATCCTTCCTGTAATGAAGGGAACAAAACTGAACACAATATTCTAATTGGGATCTAAACAGGACTGTATAGAGCTGCAGCATAACCTCATGGCTTTAAAACTCAATCCCCCAGCTAATGAAAGCCAATACAACATATTCTTTCTTAACAACACTATCAGGTTGGTGGCAAATTTGAGGGATCTGTGCTCATGAAATCCAAGATCCATCTGTTCCTCCACACTATTCAGCATTCTGCCTTTACCCCTGTATTCTGCATTCAAGTCTCACCTTCCAAAATGCAGCACTTCACACTTTTCCAGATTTGACTTCATCTGCCACTTCTCAGCCCAGCTCTTCATCCTGTCAATGTCCCATTGCAACCTCCAGCAGACATCCACACTATTCACCACTCCACCAACCTTCGTGTCATTGGCAAACTTACTTACCCACTCTTCCACTCACACATCCAAGTCATACATAAAATGACAAAGAGCAGAGATGTTTTGACCTCTCTCTGCAGAAAACCACTGGTCACTGAGCTCCAGGCTGAATGATTTCCATCTGTCATCACCCTCTGTCTTCTATGGGCCAGGAATTCTGTATCCAGACAGGCAGGTTTCCCTGTATCCCATGCTCTGTACTTTCTCAATGAGCCATAAATGTGTTTTGTCACATTCTCAAAGGATTCAACAAGATTTGTGAGGCATGACCTGTCCCTTACAAAGCCATAATGACTATCACTAATCAAACTATGGTTTTCCAAGTAATCATAAATCCTGTATCTCAGAGTCTCCAATAATCTGCACATCACAGACAGAAGACTGACAGGTCTGTGATTCCCAGGATTATCTCGATTCCCTTTCATGAACAACGCATGGCTGATTCACCTAACCTGCACATCTTTGGGCTGTGGGTGGAAACCGGAGCACCTGTCGGATACCCACGCAGACATGGAGAGAATGTGCAAACTCCACTCAGACAGTCGCCTGGGTCTGGAATTGAAATCGCGTCCCTAGTGCTGTGAGGCAGCAGTGCTAACCACTGAGCCACCTTGCTGCCCCATGTACCTCTCTAGAGCCCTGCTTCTGATCCTTGGTTCCTCAAACTTAAGTTAGCTTCTTCTTCCTCTTGACTAGATGTTCTACATCCCTTGGAACCTTGTCAAATGCTTTGCTGAAGTTCATGTCGACAACGTTGACTGCTCTGCCTTCATCAATCTCTTGGTCAACTCCTCGAAGTGTCAATCTGATTTGTGAATCACGGTTTCCCACTCACAAAGCCATGCTGACTATCTCTAATCAGCCCTTGCCTTTCCAAATATATGTAGCTCATTTCTCTCAGAATCTCCTCCAACAACATACCAGTGGATCACTGGGCTGTGATTTCCTGGCTGCTCCCTGAAGCCTTAAAGTGATGGAACACCCTCCAGTCTTCCAGTAACTCATTGTGTCTGTTGATAATATAAATATCTCTGTTAGGGACACTGCAATCTCTTCCCCAGATTCCCACAATATTCTAGGATCAAACTAACAAGTGACTGAGGATTGATCTACCTTTATTTGTTTTAATATTGCAGCACTTTCTCTTCTATGTTGAGGATTCTTTCCAAGACATCACTATTTATTTCCCCAACTTCCTGAGTTTCCATGTCTTTCTCCACAGTAAATTCTGACAACACTATTTTGTCTAATATCTCACCCACCTCCTGACAGTTAAGTTGCCCTATTCTCTTACAAGTTACTCTTTAGCCCTTATTGAAACTTGTGTAAAGGTTTCTGAAAATTCAAATAAACCGTATCCTCGGTACAACCACTCCTACACCCGTATCTAATCTGCCATTTATATTCACACCAATAAAAATAAAATCCAACATGCTCAAAAACATATTCTCTTTTTATTAAAAGCGTTTCTAAGGGTCCAGTTATTGTTCATTGACATATCCTTTCAAACATATTTCAGCTCCCGACCTCCTGTCAGGCGAACACTGTTTGGTTTCAGACTGGCAGCAGAAAGGGTTATGGGGGTTCGTGTTTATCAATCTGAAAAATATAGTGTACAGGTTCAACAGGTAATAGATGTTTTGGGAATAAGGAGGGTCGTGGGGACTGAAGGACATTATGGAGATAGGGAGTGATGTGGGGACTGTATTAGATTATGGACACAGAGAGTGCAGTGGGGACTGAAGGACATTATGGAGATAGGGAGTGCTGTGGGGCCTGAAAGGGGCCAAAGAGATCTGCAGGGCTGTTGGGCCTGAAGGAGGTTGCACAGATCAGGAGGATCATGGGGATTGAGGAAGGTTACTCTGAACGGGTGGGTCGTTGGGTCAGGATGAGATTATGGAGACAGGGAGGGTCGTGGGGCATTTTAGAGGTTTTGAAGTTAGGGAGGTTTGTGGGGAATGATTCAGGTTACATGGATAGGAAGAGTCGTGGGGACTGAAGGAGTTTATGGAGAGAGGGAGGGCTGTGGGAACTGAAGGAGGTTATATAGATAGTAAGTTTATAGAGAAGCACAGGAAAGAAGAGCAGGTATCGGCCATTTGACCACAGAGTCGGTCCCACCATTCAATTTGATCACGACTGATCATTAACCCAGTACAGTATTCCTGCTTTCATACCTTACTCTGATATTATAGTGACTACTGGCATTTAGTGATACAGCGGGATGTAGTAACTGGGACGGGGGTGGGTGGGGGGATGGTGTCTTTCAGAGATAGGGAGGGTTGTGGAAGCTGGGACAGGTGACAGATACAGGGTTTTAGGAATGGGAGGACTTTACAGGGATTTGGAGGAATGCAGGGATGGGACGTGATAACAATCACAGGGAGGATTTTGGAGTTTGATCTGAGACGGGTACAGCTGAGAACACAAGCGAATCAAACAGTCAAGGACAAGGTAGGACTAATAAATTAAACTGCATTTATTTCAATGCAAGGGGCCTAACAGGGA
Organism: Chiloscyllium punctatum; assembly: GCF_047496795.1. NCBI lineage: Eukaryota > Metazoa > Chordata > Chondrichthyes > Orectolobiformes > Hemiscylliidae > Chiloscyllium > Chiloscyllium punctatum. The sequence goes on along the minus strand of NC_092790.1, from coordinate 36,622,332 downwards.
AGGCAGATTAACTCAGGGCATGTTTAGGAACATGGGACTGGGATCTCATAGCAATTACAGAAACATGGCTCAGGGATGGGCAAGACTGGCAGCTTAATGTTCCAGGATACAAATGTTACAGGAAGGATAGAAAGGGAGGCAAGAGAGGAGGGGGGAGTGACATTTTTGATAAGGGATAGCATTACAGCTGTGCTAAGGGAGGATATTCCCAGAAATACATCAGGGAAGTTATTTGGTGGAACTGAGAAATAAGAATGGGATGATCACCTTATTAGGATTGTATTATAGACCCCACAGTAGTCAAAGGGAAATTGCCAAACAAACTTGTAAGGAGATCTCAGTTATCTGTAAGAATAATAGGGTAGATATGGTAGGGGATTTTAACTTTCCAAACATTGACTGGGACTGCCATAGTGTAAAGGTTTAGATGGAGAGGAATTTGTTAAGTGTGTACAAGACAATTTTCTGATTCAGTATGTGGGTGCATCAACGAGAGAAGGTGCAAAACTTGACCGAAACTGAGGAAATAAGGCAGGGCAGGTGAGTGAGGTGTCAGTGGGGGAGCACTTTGGGACCAGCGACCATAATTCTATTCATTTTAAAATAGTGATGGAAAAGGATAGACCAGATCTAAAAGTTGAAGTTCTAAATTGGATAAAGGCCAATTTTGACGTATTAGGCAAGAAGTTTTGAAAGCTGATTGGAGGCAGATGTTCGCAGGTAAAGGGACGGATGGAAAATGCGAAGCCTTCAGAAGTGAGATAACAAGAATCCAGAGAAAGCATATTCCTGTCAGGGTGTAGGGGAAGGCTGGTAGGTATAGCGAATTCTGGATGACGAAAGAAATTGAGGGTTTAGTTCAGAAAAAGAAGGAAGCACATGTCGGGTATAGACAGGATAGATCGAGTGAGTCCTTAGAGTATAAAGGAAGTTGGAGTATACTAAAGAGATAAATCAGGAGGGCAAAAAGGGGACATGAGATAGTTTTTGCAAATAGAATTAAAGAGAATCCAAAGGGTTTTTACAAATATATTAAGGACAAAGGGTAACTAGGGAGAGAATAGGGCCCCTGAAAGGTCAGCAAGGCGGCCTTTGACTGGAGCCACAGAAAATGGGAGAGACACTAAATTAATATTTTGCATCAGTATTTACTGTGGAAAAGGATATGAAAGATATAGACTGTAGGGAAATCGATGGTGACATCTTGCAAAATGTTCAGATACAGAGGAAGAAGTGCTGGATGTCTTGGAACGGTTAAAGGTGGATAACCCCCCAGGACCTGATCAGGTGTACCCGAGAACTCTGTGGGAAGCTAGAGAAGTGATTGCTGGGCCTCTTGCTGAGATATTTGTATCATCAATAATCACAGGTGAGATGCCAGAAGACTGGAGGTGAGCAAACGTGGTGCCACTGTTTAAGAAGGGCGGTAAAGAAAAGCCAGGGAACTATAGACCGGTGAGCCTGAACTCAGTGGTGGGCAGGTTATTGGAGGGAATCCTGAGGGACAAGATGGACATGTATTTGGAAAGGCAAGGACTGATTATGGATAGTCAACATGGCTTTGTGCATGGGAAATCATGTCCCACACACTCAAATGAGTTTTTTGAAGAAGTAGCAAAGAAGATTGATGAGGGCAGAGTGATAGATGTGATCTGTATGGACTTCAGTAAGGCATTCGACAAGGTTCCCCATGGGAGACTGATTAGCAAGGTTAGATCTCATGGAATACAGGGAACACTAGCCATTTGGATACAGAACTGGCTCAAAAGTAAAAGACAGAGAGTGGTGGTGGAGGGTTGTTTTTCAGACTGGAGGCCTGTGACAAGTGGAGTGTCACAAGGATCAGTGCTGGGCCCTCTACTTTTTGTCATTTATATAAATGATTTGGATGAGAGCACAAGTCGTACAGTTTGCAGATGACACCAAAATTGGAGGTGTAGTGGACAGCGAAGAGGGTTACAACAGGATCTGGACCAGATGGGACAATGGGCTAACTGGCAGATGGAGTTTAATTCAGATAAATACAAGGTGCTGCATTTTCGAAAAGCAAATCTTAGCAGGACTTATACACGTAATGGTAAGGTCCTAGGGAGTGTTGTTGAACAAAGAGACCTTGGAGTGCAGATTCATAGCTCCTTGAAAGTGGAATCGCAGATAGATAAGAGTGAAGGCGGCGTTTGGTATGCATTCCTTTATTGGTCAGAGTATTGAGTCCAGGAGTTGGGAGGTCATGTTGCGGCTGGACAGCACATTGGTTAGGCCACTGTTGGAATATTTTGTGCAGTTCTGGTCTCCTTCCTATCAGAAACATTTTGTGAAACTTGAAAGGGTTTAGAAAAGATTTACAAGAATGTTGCCAGGGTTGGAGGGTTTGAGCTACAGAGAGAGTCTGAACAGGCTGGGGCTGTGGCGTCGGAGGCTGAGGAGTGATCTTATAGAGGTTTCAAAATTATGAGGGACATGGATAGGATAAACAGACAAAGTCTTTTCCCTGGGCTCGGGGAGTCCAGAACTAGAAGGTATAGGTATAGGGTGAGAGGGGAAAGATAAAAGGGACAACTTTTTCAAGCAGAGGGTGGTACATGTATGGAACGAGCTGCCAGAGGACGTGGTGGAGGCTGATACAACTGCAACATTTAAGAGGCATTTGGATGGGTATAGGAATGGGAAGGGTGTGGAGGGATATGGGCCGGGTGCTGGCCTGTGGGACTAGATTGGGTTGGGATATCTGGTCGGCATTGACAGGTTGGACCGAAGGGTCTGTTTCCGTGCTGTACATCTCTATGACTCCATCACTCATGACGGTTATAGAAATAAACTGTGTGGGCGCGTCTGGAGGAGATTAAAGGTATAAAGGTTTGTAGTTATCGTAGGAAATTACATCAATCGGGACCAGCAGAGTTTACAGAGACTGACTGCATTTCAGAAACAGGAAGAGTTCATAATCATCATTAGAAATGCAGAAACTAATTTATGAGAGAAGCAGGGTCACTCTGCTTTGTGCCCAGAGACAAGGAGGAGTCTAACAGCTGGAGGAGGTTACTAAGGTACAGAGCTTTTTTGTTGTCGTGACGGGAAGGTTAAAGAGATCATGAAGGTGGTAGGAGTTCAAAAAAGTCACAAAGACAGGGAGGTTTTTCAGGTCTGGAAAGGACTACACTGACCTGAATGGGTTAAGGAACTGAAGAGTTGTTTTTCTTCAGTTAAGGAGAGATGTGACAGAACCCGGGATTAAAGGCAAAGGCAGACACTTGGAGAGTTGTAGTGGTAGGAGGAGCTTACAGGGATAGGCAGGATTGTAGGGGCAGATAGAGAGCGGGGAAGTGGTATCAATGAAACAGACAATGGAGAAACTGACAGACATAGGGAGGGTTCTGTGGAACAGATGAATTTACAGACAAGATGGTGATAATGAAGCCTGAGAATTTTCTCATGATCCTTGCCCAGCATTGTTCCTACATCATGCCCTCAGGGTCTGAATTAATGTCCACTAACTCCTCCCTGTGCTGTTTACTTGAGTGATCGTACCGGCTGCAGGATTTACTGAAGGCTCCAACTGTCTTCAATGTGGTGATGTACGAGACAGGAATTGGGAATTCTGCTGAGTCAGGGACATCAGGAATACCTACAGGAGACAGAGAAATAAGACAGAATGGAAAATTACACTGATGCAATGAATGTTACACATGGAGAATAGCATTGAATCCCACAGAGATCTGGAAATTCCTAATGTCCATTCCTGGCCTGTTCTGCTGCGTCCCTCTGGAGTGGAGAATGCTGTTGGCTCAGGATCTGGAGTAGCTGCAAGAGCGAGAGACACTGACAGAGGCAGCAATTAGACCCAAAGGTAAGGGATATCACATGGAGAGAGACAGTGATATCAGCAGAGTGCAGCAATGTAACAGGATCACACAATGGTATCATCAGAAGTGGTTCTGACCAGTGAGCACTGCTACCAGTACTCAGGGAAGACTGAGCTATTATATTGGGATAGGCTCCCCAGGTATCAGGATTATGCAGTGTGCTATAAATGGACACAGATGAGGAGGGGGACAGGTCTGACGTGAATGGAAATTCCCAAGTCCAAAGAGAAAGGTTGAAATATTGGAACACCATGGAGATGTGGATGAAGACCAACAGAAAGAAACAGTAAGGGACTGAGTTTAATTAGAATACTACATTGTCAAATAGATTTGTGACAGGAAATTATTGGTTAACATAAAGTAAATGCCATTTCTGCCCCTCATTTCTGCACACACCACAAATGACATCACTTCCACCCTTCACATCATCGCTGATGTCACACACTCAGTGACTTCCATGCCCCCGCCCCCACTGCCGTATTTGCCCCCACCAATGCCGCGCACTTGCATTCTGTTGACAACCCCCCCAGGTCCCACCGTCACCATTCCTGCCCCCAGAACCCTGAGGGGAATACCACCCCTGCTCATGACTCCATCCCCATTCCCCCTAACACCACACCCACTCCAGTAACAGGCTCAGTTCCCTCCCCCAGCTCCACACCTACACCTGGTCCCAGCTCCCAGCCCTGCCGAGTTTTCACCATTCCCCTGACCTCCCCCTCACTGAGGAGGAATGATCAGTCCTCAGCAAAGGACTAACCTTTATCCCCCTCCGTCCACACATCAATGAATTTAATACACGCCGTGACATCGAACACTTCTTCCACCACATCCGCCTCAGAGCTTACTTTTACAATGAAGACTCCCGCCTATTTTCATAGGACCCCTTTGCCGGCCTCCAATACACTCCATCCACCTGGACACCCCGCACTGGCCTATTATCTGCCTTCGATTTCTTCATTTCCAACTTCCTCCGAGACATTAACCGCCTCACCCTATCTACCCCCTCCCCCACTCCAACCTCTCACCCTCACAACGGGCAGCCCTCCACTTCCTCTGCTCCAATACCAACCTCACCATCAAACCAGCAGATAAAGGGGGCGCAGTGGTAGTCTGGCGCACTGACCTCTACACCGCTGAAGCCAAACGCCAACTCGAGGACACCTCTTCCTACAGCTCCCTCTACCATGACCCCACTCCCCATCACCAAACCATCATCTCCCAGACCATACAGAACCTCATCACCTCAGGTGATCTCCCACCCACAGCTTCCAACCTCATTGTCTGGGATCCCCCACTGCCCAGTTCTACCTCCTTCCCAAGATCCACAAGCCTGACTACCCTGGCCGACCCATTGTCTCAGCATGCTCCTACCCCACCGAACTCATGTCTGCCTACCTCGACATTGTCATATCCCCCCAGTCCAGAAACTACCCACATTCATTCGAGACACCACTCACACCCTCCACCCCTCCAAGACTTCCGTTTCCCCAGCCCACAATGCCTCATCTTCACCATGGATATCCAATCCCTCTACACCTCCATCCACCATAACCAGGACCTCCAAGCCCTCCATTTCTTCATCTCCCAACGTCCACATCAGTACCCTTCCACCGATACTCTCATTCGTTTGGCTGAACTTGTCCTCACCCTTAACACATTTTCCTTCAAATCCTCCCACTTCCTCCAGACCAAAGGGGTAGCCATAGGCACCAGTATGGGACCCAGCTATGCCTGCCTCTTTGTTGGCTACGTAGAACAGTCCATCTTCCGTAGTTACAATGGCACCACTCCCCACCTCTTCCTCCGCAACATTGATGACTGCATTGGCACCACCTCGTGCTCCCTCGAGGAGTTTGAGCAATTCATCAACTTCACCAACGTTCCACCCTGACCTTAAATTTACCTGGACCATCACTGACACCTCCCTCCCCTTCCTGGACCTCTCAATCCCCATTAATGACAACTGACTTGACACCAACATTTTTTACAAACCTACCAACTCCCACAGCTACCTAGATTACATATTTTCCCACCCTACCACCTGCAAAATTCCCAACACCTATTCCCCGTTCTTCCGCCTCCACCGTACCTGCTCCCAGGTGGGCGAGTTCCAACACAGAACACACCAGATGGCCTCCTTCTTTAGAGATCGGAATTTCCCTTCCCACGTGGTAAAAGATGCCCGCCAACATCCACATCCCGCACCTCCGCCTTGAAACCCCACCCATCCAACCGGAACAAGGACAGAACACCCTGGTGCTCACCTTCCACCCTACCAACCTTCACATAAACCAAATCATCCGCCGCCATTTATGCTACCTCCAAACGGACCCCGCCATCAGAGATATATTTCCCTCCCCAACCCTCTCCACTTTCCGCAAAGACCATTCCCTTCGTGACTACCTGGTCGGTTCCACGCCCCCCAAAAACCCACCCTCGCTTCCTGGCACCTTCTTATGCCACTGCAGGAATTGCAAAACCTGCGCCCACACCTCTCCCCTCACCACCATCCAAGGCCCCAAAGGAGCCTTCCACATCCGTTGCTCCCGATGCGGTCTCCTCTACATTGGGGAGACTGGACACCTCCTAACAGAGCACTTTAGGGAACATCTCTGGTACACCCGCACCAATCAACCCCACCGCCACTTCCTCACCTCCCGACGCCTGGAGGAAGAATGACTCACCTTCCGCCTCGGAACACTTCAACCCCAGGGCATCAATGTGGACTTCACCAGTTTCCTCATTTCCCCTTCCCCCATCTCACCCCACCTCCAGCCTTCCAGCTCAGCCCCGCCCTCATGACCTGTCCTAATGGCCTCTCTCCCTTCCCACCTATCCATTCCACCCTCGTCTCTGACCTATCACCCCCATTCACCCATTGTACTCTTTACTACCTTCCCCCATCCTCCATTCTGACCTATCATCTTCTTCCCCACCCCATTCACCTATTGTACTCTTTGCTACTTTCTCCCCATCCCCACCCCCCTCTCATTTATCTCCCCACTCTGCAGGCTCCCGGCCTCTGTTCCTGATGAAGGGGTTTTGCCCGAAACATCGATTTTCCTGCTCCTCGGATGCTGCCTGACCTGCCGTGCTTTTCCAGCACCACTGTAATCTAGACTCTGGTTTCCAGCATCTGCAGTCCTTGTTTTTACCTTATTGGAGGAGGAGACTACTGAGATAAGGCATGTTGTAGACACTGAACCAAGTTACAGGAATAGGGATGGTCGTCTGGAATGCAGTACATTTCAAATATGTGGATGGACTATCGGGAAGGGAGGAGGTTACAACGATAGGATCGGTCATAGGAATTAAAAATTATTAAAGACACTGGACCACAAGACATGCCATAGATACACTGTTGCAGAGTAGTGAGTTTTAATATAACAGAACTTACATTGGGATGGTGATTGAGCCTGGGGGGTGTGTGTGTACTGTGCTCCCCTCCAGCACTGTATCTATGTCATGTCGTGTTAACAGATGGTTGGATCCCTCTCATTGTTCTTTGCTCTGTGCACTGTGGGTGACCTTACTTCACTACAGGATTTATTGAAGGCTCCAGATCTCCTTTCCCTTTGTCTCTCTCTGGCAGACCAACTGCATTCAATGAGGTGATGGACGATCCACCCAGCAGCTGGGAAGGCTATTGAGTCAGGACTTTCCTGAGTACCTACAGGAGACAGAGAAATAGACAGAATGGGAAATTAAACAGATGCAGTGAGGGTTACACATGGAGAATGGCACTGAGTCCCACAGAGATATGGAAAATGGAGCGAAATTAAGTGATAGTCCCAGATTGCTGGAAAATGTCAGGATCACACAGTCATGTTGTAAGAATGGGTTTAGCTTCATGATGCCCTGGTATCAGTGCTCAGGGATGAGCACCCAGTGAGCAGGTGAAGTAATGGCCTCGTGGTATTATTGCGAGAGAATGGATCCAAAACCTCAGCTAATGTTCAGGGCAGACAGGATTGAATCCCACCATCTGAAAAGGGGACATTTGAAATCAATAATTTTAAAAATAATAATTAACAATCCACAAATAAGTATGAAACCATTACTGATGTACAACAAATCCAAACACTTGTCCTTTAGAGAAGGACATCTGCCCATCCTCACGTGGTCTGCACAACATCCCCACAGCAAAGGGTTTGCCTCTCAATTACCCTCTGAAATGGCCGAGCAAGTCACTCAGCTCAAGGTCAACGAGGGCTGGGCAAGAAAGGCTGGTCAGACAGAGACACCCACATCCCATACCTGATTTAAAAGAAACTATTCGGATGGTCCCTCTGGAACCGTGCTGGGACCAGTGTCCTGGCCAATCATGTCGGTAGGTTTATGGACAGGGAATTAAACTGACAGAGAGAATGCAGGTGAAAGGAGCTTTCAAATCCAAAGGGAAAAGGTAAAGCAATGGAATAGCCTGGGAATGTGGCTGAACACTAGCAGAAAGGAACAGGATGGGACAGAGGTTAATTAAAATTGTACATCAGCAAATAGGTTTGTGACAGAAAATTGTGGAAGAGAGAATATTCTGTTTTTGTTTTGAACGGACAACGTTGCTGTAATAAGGTCGATGGATTTGTGACACAGAGATAAAAGAGAATTAGACACCAGGGAGACATGGATACAGGGTAAACAAAAATATTCAGTGGTTCGTAATCTTGTGCAAACTCAGGCAAAATGGGCAACGCTAACAATAATGGATAACAAAGGCTTTACAGAGAAATCAATTAGCCTCAGATCATGAAGTAGAGTCAGTCTGAATGTAAATTCTGGCTACTACTTGCCAAGGACAGAAGCAGCAGAACAGTTTTAGCCACCGAACAGCATTTAATGGCTCGTCACTGCATTAAACAGGAACTCATTGGAATTTTTTAACAAAGGTATTGTGATAACTTTGTAAAACTTCATTATTTGTATAATCTGGGACAATCACACGGACAGCATTGATATTGGAAGAGGAGTCCGGTTAATTTTTTTTCAGTGTTTCTTTGAAAAACACATTGTGCAACTGTTAAGGGACATAACAATCGCAGAGCGACCGTGTAATGAAACTTAGTGAATGAGTAATGTCACCTGCAGAGATCCTTCGGGAAATTGTGATAAAGTGCACTTTAAATAAACAAAGTTTTAAAGTGAATCACAGAAAGGACAAGCTACAACTAGAAACAAAAATAGCCAATGACATGAAGTTGAGAGGAGAACTGACCAAGGTAAACAGGCTAAACAGACTGAAATATGTGCCTGTAAATGAACAGTGGAAAACATTTGAAGGAACAGTGTAAAATACTCAACAAAACGACATTCCATTGAAACAGTAAAAACCTCAGCAAGAAATTCCCACTGATCCCTCACTCAGGTTCAAAAGGTAACATACTAGATTATGAGGCTGAGAAGATCACCAAAAAGGACTTAAAATCCTGAAGTGAGAGAGTGTTTTCGGAGTAAATGTTAATGGATTGCAATGGGTCTGCTCGCAGGAGGAGGGCTTTGGGAAGGGGAACCACGGTCAGGGTTTATTGACACAATAGGAACAGGGAGAGGTGAAGGTGCTGGAGGTGGTGAGAGTGTTACAGAGAGTGGTCAGGGTGTGACAAAGCCAGGACGGATTGCTGCAGCTGGAGGGATTTGCAGAGGTAGGGAGAGACATAGGTATTTTTATATATTCATTCATGGGATGTGGGTGTCACTGCCTGGAACAACGGTATTTGACCCCTCTGCTAATTACTGAGAGGGTAGCTCAGAGTCAGCAATATTGCTGTGGGTCTGGAGTCACATGTCGGCCAGACCAGGTTAGAATATTTGATGTCCTTCCCTAAAGGTGGTTAGTGAACTAGATGAGTTCTTCCTCCTGATAAACAATGTTTTAATGGTGGCCCCACCAATGTCTTTTACAGATACAACATGACATCCCAACTCTTACTCTTAATGCTCTCCCCAATGAAGGTAACCATCCCAAACACCTGCTTCACCAGCCTGTCTACCTGGGACACCACATTCAAAGAACTGTGTACCTGCATCCCTGGGTCTCTGACTGAAAACACCACCCAGGCCCGAACATTAACTGTACAAGTCCCACCCTGGATTGTTTCACCAAAATGGAACACCTCACCTTTATCTAATTAAACTCCATCTGCTATTCTTCAGCCCACTATCCCAGCAGGACTGTTCATCCTGTTGTATCACAGATAACCTTCTTCACTGTCCACTTTCCCACCAATTTCAGTGTCACCCAAAACAATTACTTACCAGGAAACCAATATTTCCATCCAAACCATTTATCCAAATGACAAACAACACAGGACCCACTCCACCGCTGGTCACATGCCTCCAGTCAGAAAAACAACATGTCTCCCACCACTCTCTGTCTCCTACCATCAAGCAAATTTTGTATCCAGTTCACTACCTCCTCCTGAATGCCATATCCTTTTTTACACTGATCTGAGCTTATTACTCAGTTTACCAGACAGAACACAGAACACAGAACAGTTCAGCCCAAGACCCTTCGGCCATGATTTCATGCCAACCTTTTCTCCAACTGTAAGCTCAAAATAACTACATACCCTTCATTTTACTATTATCCATGTGTCTGTCCAAGAGTCTATTAAATGTCCCAGATGTGTCTAATTTTACTCCCACCATTGGCAGTCCATCCAACCACCTACCATTTTCTATCCTCTTATCCATCCTCCATTGACCTTAAAATTATGCCGCCTTGTCATAGCCATTTATGCGATAGGAGGAAACGTCTCTGACTATTCACTCTCTCTGTGCCTCTCATCATCTTTTTCACCTCCACAAAGTCGCCCCACCTCCTTCTTCACTCCAATGAAAAAAGCCTTAGCTCCCTCAACCTTTCTCCACAAGAAATGCCCTCCATTGCAGGCAGCATCTTGGTAAATCTCCTGTGTACACTCTCTAAAACTTGCACATCCTTCCTGTAAACAGGAACTGAACACAGTATTCCAAGTGTGGTCTCACCAGGACGCTATAAAGATGCGGTAAAACCTCACGGCTCTTACAGTCAATCCCCTTCTAAGGGGAGCCAACACAACATATGCCTTTTTAACAACCCTACCAACGTGCGTGGCGATTTTGAGGGATCTATGGACACGGACCCCATGATCTCTGTTCCTCCACACTGACAAGTATTCTGCCTTTCACCCTGTATTCTGGATTCAAATTCGACCTTCCAGAATGAATCACTTCACACTTTTCCAGATTGAACTCCATCTGCCACTTCCAGCCCAGCTCTGCGTCCTGTCAATGTCACATTGCAACCTCCAACAGCCCTCCCACATTCCCCACCACTCCATCAACCTTCATGTTATTGGCAAACTTACTAACCCACTCTCCAACATCCACATCCAAGTCATTTACAAAAATCACAGAGAGCAGACTCCTGGAGCTGATTGTTACAGAACCCCACTGGTCACTGAGCTCCAGGCTCAATACTGTCCATCTGCTGCCACCCTCTGTCTTCTCTGGGCCATCCAATCCTGTATCCAGACAGACAGATTTCCCTGTATCCCAATTTTCCTTCTTTTTTGAATGAGCCATCAACATATTCTGTCATATCCTCAAAGAATTCAATAAGGTTTGTGAGGCATGACCTGACCCCTCACAAACCCATACTGACTGTGGCTAATTCAACTATGGTTTTCCAAGTAGTCGTAAATCCTTTCTTTAGAGTCCTCGCCAATAATCTGCACACCACAGACATTCGGCCAAATCTGTAATGCCCAGAATTCTACCTCCGTAACATGGTCCAGACTCTACAAATCTTCTCTCCTCTGCCATGTTCCCCAGAATGACACTGGAGGGTGGAGGGAGTTACAGAGATAGGGAGGGATATCAGGACACGAGGATTTTGCAGATATTAGGAGGGTGGCAGTGCCAAAAGGAGGCTTTAGTAATTGTGAGGTCTCATGGTGATGAAGGCATTTGAAGAGGGAGGGAGGGAGAATTGTAGGGAAATGAGAGGTTTCATAGTTTAGGTGCTTTGTTAGGACCGCAAAAGGTTACTGAGTTGGGGAGAGTATAAGCACTGGAGGATTTTACAAAAACATGTGGTTTTGATTGCAATGCAGGAAGAGGATTCAGGAAGCTGGAGAGTATGGGGTCTGAACGAGGTTACACAAATGGGAAGAGTTGTCAGGGGCGGAGGTGTTTACAGAGACAGCAATGGTCTGATCTGGAGCAGAGGACCCAGATTGGGAGGGATGGGGGGACTGGAGGTGGTTTCACAGGGAAGGAGGACCATAGACCCACAGGAGGTTACAGAAATGTGGAGAGCTGTAGGGCTGACTGGGGTTCATGGAGATGGGAATGTTGGGAGGGATGGAGAAGTTTACAGGGATAAGGATGATTGTAGGCCAGGGCTGGATCACAGACAGGGACTGTTTTAGGGAGCTGAGCAGATTACAGAGATAAAGAGCTTTGTATCGACTGGAAGAACAAACTGAGATATACAGGGGAGTCGTGACTGAAGACGTTTATAGACATAGGAAGGCTTAGGTTCTGGGGGTTATGGAGGCCGTGGAATCTGGATTTCTTTTCAGAGACTGGGATAACAATTTTGGTTGGAGACAGTTTCACAGATAAGGGAGCATAGCACAAACAGGAGGAAGTTGTAGAGGAGGGTGATGTTTAAACAGATAGTGGTGTAAGAGCTGGACAAGGTTACGGAGATGGGTAGATGGTGGAGACACAGGAGGAGCTTACATTGACATGGGGGTGATAGTGACAGGAGGGTGTTAAATAGATAGTGGGTTTTGTAGGGACTGGATTGAGAGGGGAACAGGAATGGAGTGAGTTCGACAGATCAGGATTACTGCAGAGACCTGAGAGGATTACACTGATCGGGATGGTGGTCGGGTCTCCACAGACTGTTGGTGTTTAGGGAATGGAAGAGATTTGGTAGATAGGGAGGGATGTAAGAGCTGCAGGAGCTTATGGAGAGTTGAAGAGTTGGAGCAATTTGCAGAGGTAGGTTTCTCAGACAGGAGTAGGTTATAGATAGTGAGGGGTGTGGGGTCTGAGTAAGTCAGAAAGAGGAGAGTTTTCACGTCTGGAAGAGGTTACACTGATAGAGACAGTTGAAGAGACTGAAGCAAAAATGCATGGAGAAGGTTACACAGATAGGGAGGTGAGTAGAGACTGAAGGTGAATACACAGACATGGAGGGTTGTATTGTTAGACGGAGCTGAGAGGGATAGGGACCGGTGTAGGGATTTACACAGATAGGGAAGGTTGTGTTTTTGGAGAAGGTTACAATGATACAGACAGTGTTAGGGAGTGTTTAGTGGACTACAGAGGAGCTCAGAGAGAATGTATTATAGGGAGTGGAGGAGATTACAGACACAGAGATGGCTGTCGGTTTGAAAAGAGCTTCTACAGATCCTCAGTGCTGTAAGGCTGAAGGGAGGTTATAACAGTGAGTGTTACCAAGACTTAATTACTTCACTGATATAGCGCAGGTCTCAGCATGTAACTGTCAAAGGGAAGTTGAGACAGTCCAGATGAGTTTTCAGAGATACAAAGGTTTATGGGAGTTTCAAGAGGGAACAATGATTGGGAGTGCTGTACCAAATGGGAATAGTTATAGGGAGGGTTCTAAAAGCAGGAAGAGGTGACAGACATATCGATCTTTGTAGGGACTGGAGAAGGTTACATCGGCAAGGAGTGTTTTAGAGTCTGGAGGAGATTACTGTGTTAAGGTGAATATTGGGGAGAAGGCCAGATGTAAGAGACGGGGATGGTTGACAGGGATGGACAATAACCTGAATAGAATCGCCATCATGTGGAACCAGGCCATTCGGCCCAACCAGTCCATTCCAAAACTCTGAAGAGCATCCTACCCAGACCCACCCCTCTACCTATACATTAAACCCTGCATTTCTCGTGGTGAACTTACTTATACCACACATTCCTGAATACCACAGTCAATTTATGATGGCCAGTTCACTGATGGTGCAAATTTTGGACACACACACACACACACACACACACACACACACACACACACAACAAGGGAGCGACACGCAAACACACACAGTGAGGGAGATACACGCAGACACACAGCGAGGGAGGGACACACACAGCGAGGAAGCGACACACACAGCGAGGAAGCGACACACACACAGCGAGGGAGGGTCACGCGCACACGCAGCAAGGGTGGGACACGCACATAGCGCAAGCACACAAACACAGACACACACAGTGAGAGTGGGACACGCACACACACACAGCCAGGGAGGGACATGCACACACAGCGAGGGAAGGACATGCACACACACAGCCAGGGAGGGATGTACACAAACACACAGAGCGAGAGAGGGACACACACATAAACAGCAAGGGAGGGACACGCACACACACAGGGAAGGATGGACAAGCAGACACACGGCGAGGGGGAGGGCATGTGCACAGAAATTGCAAAGGGGCACGCACACTCAGGGAGAGGGGACACGCACAGACATGACGAGGGAGGGACACACGCACACACAGCCAGGGGGGACAGGCACTCACACAGTGAGGGGCGATGCGGACATACAATGGTGGGGATACGCACAAAAAGCAAGGGAGGGACACACACACACACACAAGGGAGGGACACACACACACACACAGCGAAGGGGGGGGGGACATGCATCCACACACACACACAGACACAGCGAGGGGAGGACATACACACACACAGCGAGGAGGGACACGCGCACACAGCGAGGGGGACACGCACACACACAGCGAGGAAGGGACACACACACACACAATGAGGAAGAGACACACACACAGCAAGGAAGGGACACGCACACAAACAGCAAGGGGGGGACGCGCACACAAACACAGCGAGGGAGGGACACGCATACACACAGCAAGAAAGGGATACGCACACACAACGAGGGAGGGACAAACACACACAGCGAAGGAGGGACAAGCACAGACACACAGCAAAGACACAGACACACACACACACACACACACACACACACACACACACACACAGCGAGGGAGGGACACACAGCAAAGGAGGGACAAGCACACACATTGCGAGGGGAAGGGCATGTGCACAGAAATTGAGAGGGGGTACACACACGCAAAGCAAGGGAGGGACACGCACAAACATACACACATACACACACAGAGCGATGGAGGGACACGCACATACACACAGTCACACGGCGAGGGAGGGACACACACACACAAAGCGAAGGAGGGACACACAAACACACACCCAGTGAGGGGAATACAGACAGACACATGGCGAGGGAGGGACACACACACACAGCGAGGGAGGGATGCGCACATACACACAGCGAGGGACGGGGACACGCACACATAAAGCGAAGGAGGGACACACACACACACAAACACAAATACAGAGCAAGGGAGAGACGCACACACACAGTGAGGAAGGGACAAACACACACACTTATGGTGAGGGGAATACACACACACACACACACACAGTGAGGGAGGGACATGCACATACACTGCAAGGGAGGGACATGCACACACCGCGAAGGAGGGACAAGCACACACCGCGAAGTAGCTATAAGCACACACATGTCAAGGGGGAGGGCATGTGCACAGAAATTGAGAGGGGGCACGCACACACAGCGAGAGAGGACACACAGACATGGCAAGAGTGGAACACACGCACACAGCAAGGTGGGCACACACTCACACACAAGGGACGGACACACACGCAAAGCGAGGGAAGGACACGCACAGATACACACACACACAGCGAGGGAGGGACACGTGCACACACAGCAAGGGAGGGACACGCACAGCGAGGGAGCGATACGCAAACACACAGAGTGAGGGGGTTACCGCAGACACACAGCGAGGGAGAGACACACACACACACATAGCGAGGGAGGGACACGCGCACTACACAGAGTGAGGGGGTTACCCGCAGACACACAGCGAGGGAGGGACACATACACACACATAGCGAGGGAGGGACACGCGCACTACACAGAGTGAGGGGGTTACCCGCAGACACACAGCGAGGGAGGGACACATACACACACGCAGCGAGCGAGGGAGGGACACGCGCACGCACACACCGAGGGAGGAGCGCGCGCGCGCACACACACACACACACACACACACAGAGCGAGGGAGGGAAGGGGACACACACACACACACAGAGCGAGGGAGGGAAGGACATGCACACACAGCGTGGGAGGGGCACACAAACACAGCGAGGGAAGGACATGTACACACACAGCGAGGGAGGGACACCTGCATACACAGCAAGGGTAGGACACACACACACAGGGAAGGAGGGAAAAGCACACACACGGTGAGGGGGAGGGCATGTGCACAGAAATTGAGAGGGGACATGCACGCACAGCGAGAGAGGACACGCACAGGCAAGGGAGGGACACGCGCACATAGCGAGGCGGGACATGCACTCACAGCGAGGGGAGAAGCGCACACACAGTGAGGGGATATACACAAAGAGCAATGGAGGGACACACACACACACACAAAGAGCGAGGGAGTGACACGCGCACACAGAGCAAGAGGGACACACACACACACACACACAAAGAGCGAGGGAGTGACACGCGCACACAGAGCAAGAGGGACACACACACACACACACACACACACACAAAGAGCGAGGGAGTGACACGCGCACACAGAGCAAGAGGGACACACACACACACACACACACAAAGCGAGGGTGGGACACGAACATATACACACAGTTAAGGGGATACAAACAGACACACAGCGAGGGAGGGACACGCACACACAGCGAGAGTGGGACACACACACACACAGCGAGGGAGGGACACACACATACACTGCAAGAGGGACACACATACTCACAGCAAGTGGGGGACACACACACAGTGAGGGAGGGACATGCGCAAGCACACAAACACAGACACACACAACGAGAGAGGGACACACACACAGCGAGGGAGAGACACACGCACACAAACATGCACACACAGAGCAAGAGAGGAACACTCGCAAACACAGTGAGGGGGAGACACACGCACACACACACAGCGAGGGAGGGACACGCACGCACACACAGCGAGGGTGAGACACACACACACGTGCACATCTTCAGGGACACACACACACACTCACACAGAGCAAGAGAGGGATACGCACACACACAGCCAGGGAGGGATATGCACACACAGCGAGGGAGGGTCACACACAAACACACACAGAGCAAGAGAGGACACGCACACACAGTGAGGGGGAGACACATGCACATGCAGTGAGGGAGGGCCACGCACACACACACACAGCAAGAGGGACACACACACAGACAGCAAGGGGGGGGATCTCACACATACACAGAGCAAGGGAGGGACATGTATACACACAACGTGGGACAGAGACACACTTACACACACACACACACACACACACACACACACACACACACACAGAGCGAGGGAGGGACATGCACACACACAGTGAGAGAGAGAGACACATACACATAACGCGATGGAGTGACACACACACAAACAGCGAGTAAGGGACGTGCAGTGAAGGGGACACACACAAACACAGACTGTGAGGATGTGACACATACACACAAACGGGG